>NW_021144947.1:229765-426570 GCF_900634775.1 Gouania willdenowi | reverse complement strand
TAACACTAAACCTAACCGCTACCGCCTCCACTCCTTAGCCAAATTCAAGGTTCTATATCTAATCCTAAACCTAAAACCCAAGCCTAAAGGTAGGTGAAAGGATGGAGACGCTGCCCACACCGGCACAGGGTTGAGGAGGATTAAGTCCGTCCACCCAACCCTGCACTCTCCTCTGGAAACTTACCTCCAAAACTTAAAAACACAATTAAACCCTTAACCAAACTAAAAACTAAAAGGTAGGTGAAAGGATGGAGACGCTGCCCACACAGGCACAGGGTTAGGAGAGATTAAGTCCGTTCCCACCCAATCCTGCACTTTCCTCTGGAAACTTACCTCCAAAACTAAACACATTTAGCCCTTAACCAAACTAAAAAACTAAAAGGTGGTGAAAGGATGGAGACGCTGCCCACACAGGCACAGGGTTGAGGAGGATTAAGTCCGTCCATCCAAATCCTGCACTCCTCCTCTGGAACTTACCTCCAAATTTAAGAGAAAAACACAATAAGCCCTTAACTAACCCCAAACCTCTTTAAATATTATCCTACACTGGACATGATCCTTTACATCTAAACCTAACCGCTACCGCCTCCATTCGCTGGCCAAATTCGAGGTTCTATATCTAACCCTAAAATCCTAAACCTAAAACCCAATCCTAAACCTAACCCTAAACCTCTTTAAATATCATTCTACAACTGGACATGATCCCTAACACCAAACCTAACCGCTACCGCCTCCACTCCTTAGGCAACTTCAAGGTTCTATATTTAGACCTAACCCTAAACCTAAAACCCAAACTCTAACCCTAATAACAACAAATAACTTCCGAAAACAAAAATGGCCCCCGAAAACAAAATGGCGCCCCCCCCCCCCCCCCCCCCCCCCCCCTTCCTCTCAAAATACAACAATTCTAAAAGATAAAGGTTAACACCTAAACCTAGAATAAAAACCCAGAATAAAACAAACAAGAACACACCAACCACTTCCATCTCCATCCCATTCCTCACCACAGGCAATGGGGTGGAGACTGGAAACTGAGATGAGGTCCACACAGACCCGGTTGTGGTGAAGCCCAGACAGGCTCCTGCTTCTGTCCCTCAGCTACAGTTCTATGATCCCTCATTCCATTACACACACATAGTTCCAATTTACAACGGGTTGTCCAATCAGACACAAAGTGGGCAGGATGCATCCATCCTCCTCTCACTCTGACGCCTGTCATACAGTCACAACACTGCACGGACACCTCACCCACTGATACAAATTCACAAAACCTTTTGATGTGTGACACAATGACGAGAGGAACACGAATAACATGCGTCGGCCCGTGCCTGCCTTTGATTCCCTATCTAACTGGGGGAGTCCTCGAACTCCCCCGGGGGGTCTCATCGAGAAAACACATTACCCTACCTAACCTGCCTGTGCCATCGGAAAAACGGTTCCTTCTCAAAGTCCAAAGTGTCCACACATCTCCTCTACCTTGCCTTAAAAGCTCTGGCTTTTACAGAACAATATTTAGCAAAATATTGAAAAACAGATGTAGAACAACAAAAAAGACAACAAAGTCTAGTCTTTTGAAAAATAATGAAAAAACAAGAAAAACACAACTAAAAGCCAACGGCCTTGGAAATATAAAGGAAAAACAAAAATTGAACCAAAAGCAAAAAACAAAATTAGGGTCTTTACAGAACCTAAATCCTAAAACCAAACCCCCCCCTTTTCTCTTAAAATACAACAATTCTAAAGATAAGGTTAACACTAAAACCTAGAACAAAACCCAAAAAAGGGAAAAAAAACCAACAAGAACACACCAACCACTTCCATCTCCACCCCATTCCTCACCACAGGTAATGGGGTGGAGGCTGGAAACTGAGACGAGGTCCACACAGACCCAGTTGTGGTGAAGCCCAGACAGGCTCCTGCTTCTGTTCCTCAGCTACAGTTCTATGATCCCTCATTCCTTTACACACACATAGTTCCAATTTACAACGGGTTTGTCCAATCAGACACAAAGTGGGCAGGATGCATCCATCCTCCTCCCACCTTGACGCCTGTCATACAGTCACAACACTGCACGGACACCTCACCCACTGATACAAATCCACAAAAAACTCTGGCTTTTACAGAATAATATTTAGCAAAATATTGAAAAACAGATGTAAAACAGCAAAAAAAGACAACTAAAAGTCTAACCTTCTGAAAAACAATGGAAAAAAACAAGAAAAACACAACTAAAAGCCAACTGCCTTGGAAATATAAAGAAAAACAAAAATTGAACCAAAAGACACCAACCTTGAAAATGTTGAAAAAGAACAAAAATAAATCTAAAAGCCAACTGCTTTGAAAATTTTGAAAGACAACAAAAACTTAACTAAAACTAATCTCATTCTTTTTGTAGACCTATGTATCCCTTAAAATGCCCTTAAGTTAAGGCCTACACAAACGTGGTCAGCTCTGCTGCCGCGAAGAATTCGTTCTCTACTGCACCAGGGCCTCTATGAGTGAGCTGGTGCGAAGGCCGGTGTTTGCCGTGCCACTCCGGTTACACCATGGGGGAACTGGGAAGGTTGGCCGTGGTCGGCTCGGCTGCCACGAAGGATTCGTTCCCTGTTGCCCCTTCAGCTAAGGCCTTACTCTTAAGGGCTTTATACTTTTTATTACCTTTTTGTATTACTTTGTTTTTTTCAATATTTTCAAGGATAATTCAATGTAAAACAACAAAAACTGAACTGAAAACCAACTGCCTTTAAAAATATTGAAAACCAACAGAATAAACCCCTTTGAAAATAATGAAAAATAACAAACATAACTAAAGGCAAACCGCCCCAAAAGTATTGAAAAACAAAGACAAACACAAAGATCACCATTGACCACTTGGTCGACTGAAACTTTATATGACTAAACAAACTGAGTATAGTCACAACAGCAAGAAAAATACCCCCCTCTGTTTAAAGGCCACTAGAAATTTATGAACAACCCCCCCCCCAAAACCCCATCACACCAGGAGTGAAAAGTATCATCCAAGAAAAAAAACGAAGCCAACAGGACAAGACAAAGCAACCAAAACAACACACCAGGAGTGAAAGCGTCCTTCCAAAATGGAGCCAACAACCATAACAAAACAAAAATCTCAACAAAAGTCACGAGGGTGAGGACTGACCATCCCAACTGGAAGCACAGCCAATCAAATGGCAGGAAAAACAAAAACCTCAACAAAGGGTCCTAAAAAACATCAATCAAACCTCCTTCCTTCCTCCTTTGTGGAATGTGGAAATGTATTAGGTTCAATTACCCAACCATAAAAACTATTCTACTAAAAGAAATAGTCACAAAACCCAAAATCAACACACCATCAGTCATAAAGAAATAGTCCAACAAAAACCAAAATCTCAACACACCATCAGTGAGAAGAACCATCCCAACCGGAGCACAGCCAATCAGATTGCAGGAAAATCAATGCCAACAACGGCTGCCCCCAAAAAAACAAATTAAATCTCCCCCACCTCCTCTTTTAGGCATATATAATGTCTAAACAGATTAGACTCAATATACCAACCCTAAATAACTTTTCCCTAATAAATAAATTTTGAAAAAAACAAGAAAAATACCAAAATTCCAAAAACACCCCGGGTGACCAAGATCATCCCAGAAGGGACTTGCCCAACCAAATCCAACACAAAATCACCCAGAGGAAGATCGACAAGACTCCCACTCCAGCCAGGAAGATCCTCCAGCAGCAGCAGCAGCAGCCTTCTAGATCTACTAGAGCATCCTTAAACGGTTTTTTTCAAAACCCAACTTAGATAGCCAAATAAACTTTTACCCCAAAGGTTTTTATAAAAACCATTTCTAAAGAGCCTACTTTTAGAAACCCGGACCAGCAAGAAGACCCCCAGGAGGCAGCAACAAGACCCCCAGGAGGCAGCAGGAAGACCTCCCCTCCACCAGGGGACAGCAAGAAGACCCCCAGGAGGCAGCAAGAATACCTCCCCTCCACCAGGGGGCAGAAACCGGAGAGGATCAACCAACTCTGCAGGCTGATTGACTTGACTGAGGCTGGATACCTAACGGTGACAACTAAGGCCTTAGTCAATCAGGTTGTGAGTATACGGCCCCCCTGGTCCGACTCTAGGACAGCACTCAGGGTGTGGTGGTCTCGAGCTATAAGGCCTTAATCGAAGCTCAATTTTCTATGAGGAGTAGCCTCACCCATCTTGCACCACAAACGGACCAAATTTGAAAAACTCCCCTAAAAAACAATTGATCTCCTTCAAATTCTCATCCTCCCTCCAAAACCAACTCCACCCTCTAACCCACCTTAGGGGTTAGACCGTGGGTGCACCGGGACCTAGACCTACCTTCACCTTTTCCCCTACATCAACAAAGAAGCAAACCCGGAACCCAACTGATCACAGGAAGAAGTCAGCCCCTCCCGGGACTGAACCAAAAACCAGACCCTGGACACCTTTTTCAAAAAATAAAATAACAACAGACTAGGTGGACCTTCCACTTAAAACATCCCAGCCTCAGGGAAAACCAGCAACTTGCTGTCTCCTTATTTACAGCTACCTTCCATAAAAAACGCTTTTTTCCTGTTTTACCACTAAAAAACTAAAATAAATCTTGGGCTGACGAGCCAGAAACAGTAACATTAATACCGGGCTTAGATTCAAAAGAAGACACACTCCAGCGGTTGATCACCGCTGGCAGGGCCGCCTTTGGGGAGGGCGTATAGTGAACAAAGGCCGAAACGTCCGTCGATCCAAAGGTCCACTACTGACGATGTGTCTTCACCAAAAGATAGAGTAATGAGGCTAAAATAATCCCAAAAAACAAAATTATCGTACACCAGACTGAACCCTAAACAACTTAAAAGACAATCCTAAAACAAAAGACCATCCAAAAACAAGAAAAACAAAATGGCTTCCAAAAACAAAATGGCTTCCAAAAACAAAATGGCTGCTGAACCTGAAATCCTGGACCTTCTCCGAAAACCTCTGGAAGGATTGATGTGAAACACGATCTCTTATACGTGACAAATGAAGGAATGGAGTCGCAACAAATTACTCTCCACACAAAGCCAAAACTCAACCTACAACTCCTCAACTAAATTGGAAAAACTACAGCCCCATTACTTAATTTTCACATATCACCATCAGAGGTGCCCCACCCTTTTGGGACACCACTGCGGCTGGAGTTGTCGAAGAGAAAAATCTCCGTCCTCCACAAATAAAGACAAGAGTTGACCCATTCACTAATTAACCCTCCTCCCCCTGGAGGTTTAGATGTGAAACATGGTCTCTCAGTGCGTGACAAATGAAGACATGGGATCTCAACAAATTTCTACATACAACCCTAGAACTTAAAATACAACTTCCCTACGACATTTGAAATCTACAGCCCTATTACTTGATTTTCACATATCACCATCAGAGGTGCCACCCCACCCCTACGGGGACACCACTGCAGCTGGAAAGTCGAAGAGCAAATCTCCGTCCTCCACAAACAAAGACGAGATTAATCGTCCTCCCTACAATCCTGGGCCTTCTCCGAAAACCTCTGGGAGGATTGATGTGAAACACGATCTCTTAGTGCGTGACAAATCAAGAAATGGGACTTTAACCAACCACACACAAAAATGGCTACTGAAAACAAAATGGCCCCCAAAAAACAAAATGGCTACCAAAAAACAAAATTTGGGCCTTTACAGAACTTACCTCCCATTCTGTATACCTGGACATGATCCTTAACACTAACCCTAACAGCTACCGCCTCCATTCCCTGGCCATATTTGAAGTTATATACCTAACCCTAATCCTACAAATTAAAAATAACCAAAAAAAATTTTTTTTCCTACAACTGGACATGATCCTTAACACTAAACCTAACCGCTACCGCCTCCACTCACGGGCCAAATTCGAGGTCCTATATCTAACCCTAAATTCCTAAACCTAAAACCCAATCTTATACCTAAACCTAACCCTAAAAATCTTTCAAAAGGTTATTCTACAACTGGACATGATCCTTAACACTAAACCTAACCGCTACCGCCTCCACTCCTTAGCCAAATTCAAGGTTCTATATCTAATCCTAAACCTAAAACCCAAGCCTAAAGGTAGGTGAAAGGATGGAGACGCTGCCCACACCGGCACAGGGTTGAGGAGGATTAAGTCCGTCCACCCAACCCTGCACTCTCCTCTGGAAACTTACCTCCAAAACTTAAAAACACAATTAAGTCCTTAACCAAACTAAAAACTAAAAGGTAGGTGAAAGGATGGAGACGCTGCCCACACAGGCACAGGGTTGAGGAGGATTAAGTCCGTCCACCCAATCCTGCACTCTCCTCTGGAAACTTACCTCCAAAACTTAAAAACACATTTAAGCCCTTAACCAAACTAAAAACTAAAAGGTAGGTGAAAGGATGGAGACGCTGCCCACACAGGCACAGGGTTGAGGAGGATTAAGTCCGTCCATCCAATCCTGCACTCTCCTCTGGAAACTTACCTCCAAAACTTAAGAAAAACACAATTAAGCCCTTAACTAACCCCAAACCTCTTTAAATATTATCCTACAACTGGACATGATCCTTTACACTAAACCTAACCGCTACCGCCTCCATTCGCTGGCCAAATTTGAGGTTCTATATCTAACCCTAAAATCCTAAACCTAAAACCCAATCCTAAACCTAACCCTAAACCTAACCCCAAACCTCTTTAAATATCATTCTACAACTGGACATGATCCCTAACACTAAACCTAACCGCTACCGCCTCCACTCCTTAGGCAAATTCAAGGTTCTATATTTAGACCTAACCCTAAACCTAAAAACCCAAACTCTAACCCTAATAACAACAAAATAACTTCCGAAAACAAAATGGCCCCCAAAAACAAAATGGCGCCCCCCCCCCCCCCCCCCTCCTCTCAAAATACAACAATTCTAAAGATAAGGTTAACACCTAAACCTAGAATAAAACCCAGAATAAAACAAACAAGAACACACCAACCACTTCCATCTCCATCCCATTCCTCACCACAGGCAATGGGGTGGAGACTGGAAACTGAGACGAGGTCCACACAGACCCGGTTGTGGTGAAGCCCAGACAGGCTCCTGCTTCTGTCCCTCAGCTACAGTTCTATGATCCCTCATTCCATTACACACACATAGTTCCAATTTACAACGGGTTTGTCCAATCAGACACAAAGTGGGCAGGATGCATCCATCCTCCTCTCACTCTGACGCCTGTCATACAGTCACAACACTGCACGGACACCTCACCCACTGATACAAATTCACAAAACCTTTTGATGTGTGACACAATGACGAGAGGAACACGAATAACATGCGTCGGCCCGTGCCTGCCTTTGATTCCCTATCTAACTGGGGGAGTCCTCGAACTCCCCCGGGGGGTCTCATCGAGAAAACACATTACCCTACCTAACCCTCTAACCCTAACCCTAACCCTAACCCTAACCCATGATCATATGCAGGTGTTATTATATTATAAAATGCTTTAGAAGCACCACTTCAGTCCACATAAAGCTACAATCTGGAATAACAGCTGTATTTTATACAAGAGGAAAACTTTATTCTTTAAAGATTGGATTGAAAAGGGACAATAATACATTTAATGGATGACAATGGTAATATTTACAATCATTGTGATTTTAAAGATAAATGTTCTCAGAAACAACATTCATTAGTAGTCAGGGCTATTCCTATTGCCTTGATTCATTTCATTAAAGGAATATTACAGTATTCATCAGTATCCACAAAGATCAATAAACTGTTCATTGGAAGTTATTGTTTTTAGACACTGTTATTTATTAAACAATGTTTTCATCTTCAAGTAAAGAGACAAATAATATCTTCAAACTATTAGAAAACAGATATTATCAAAATTAGGACAAATATTTATCATTTCCTTTATTTCCTAAAATGAAATAGATTAATTTTAAAACAATGAATGATGTTTATCCATGTAAATATATTTTTAATGATTAGGTTTAATATAGATGATTACAGCTCCATGTTTAGTCAAACTAATAATGAAAGTCAACAACACGTCTTTTTTTCCTGTTCTGTGGTGAAGAGGTTTTAGGAAAGAGTTGATGATTGGCTGCTCACACACACTGTGATACCTGGCTTTGATTAGCGTTTGGTTACATTTGCTTTTATTTTGAAGGACAAGGATGTGGAATTTATATGTAGCAATTTGATGATATTTGGAAAACATTTGATACATAAATGTAGTTTTTTAAAATTATCCCAAATGTTAAAGCGTTTAAAATTGATCTTAAAAAAGTATTGAAGTCATTGAAAACATTACAAAACAGAAGAGAAAGTTGTAATGTACCCCTGTTATTATTATTATTATTATTATCATTATTATTATTGCTGCTTGGATAAGTAGATTGGTGTGATGTTTGTATATGAATGTAGACTGTACAGACTGATCAAAAGACAATACACAACATTGACAATCATGATAGAAACAGAAAAAACTAAACTTAAAACTAAAATAATTAATTTAACAAAAGGTTTAGAACAGACACATTTTACATAGTTTATAAACATTTTCAACTCATTTAGAAAATGTAAAAACAGCTTCATTTTAAAATATCTACATTTGTGTTTTACTAAAAAAAAAAACTTCATAAATCCATAACATATTTGTGTATTTATATGTACAAAAAAACTCAATTGTCTTACTATAAATATAAATATCACAAAACCAACAGTTACTCAATGTTAAACATTTAATGTACGAAATCACTACATGTGTAGATATTATTTAAAGAGTTTCTTGAGTCTTCAGCAAACACAAATATATCATTAGAATATTTTTACTGAAATCAGAGGGAATAACTTTTAAAATATAATTTATTTTCAAAGGAAGAAGAAAAGGATTATGGTTCAATGCTTGTTTAAATAATTTACTTTCCTTAAAAAATAAGTAATAAAACATATTCTTTTAAAAAATAAGGTAAAAGCAACTGTAGATTTAATGTGATCTACAGTGATTTTACTGTCAATGCTTGTACAATATTAATCTACAATATCTATTGTTTCTGAGAACAAACCAAACAGAATTTAATCATAAATAAATCAACAAATTTCCTCTGAAATCTATTAAATCACCCACAGACCAAATCCTTCAGTCTGTAACTACTTTATTCACTCTTAAATCACCATTAAACGCATTTATTCTATAAAATGAATTTCTTAGATATTACTGTGCAGTATTCTTCAGCAACCAGATAGCAGCAGATGACAGAAGGTTCATTACAACCAGAAGAGACAGAAGACTTTTATTTTGTAGAGACTTGACTTGGACTCGTGACCAAAGACTTCAGACTTCTTTCTTTCTTTCTTTCTTTCTTTAACGTTTATTATTAGAATGATGTTTAGGAATTTACTGGACATTTTGAGTTATTTTAAATAATAATACCATAGCCAAATGTTAATATCCTTGTAAAATAATACATACAATAGTACATCTTATTTTTTAGGACTTGCAGAAAGTAATATGTTAGCATTAATTGGTCAAAGTTGTTGTCTGTTAACGGTTAAATAGTTAACCATGATCATCCCTGATTTAAAAGAATGTTTTTAAACTGTTTTAAAGATGTTTTTTTCTCTTTTCTAGCAATGCATGTCTAAACGTTTTGATGGATCACAACAAGCTTTGGATCTGATCAGTATTCACACAGACACAGGTAACCACACCACATCTTTTGCATTAGATTATTCACAATGTTGACCACTTCCTTTGACATTTCAAAGGAAACACCTTGGATTGTGAATGTGTTGTTTTATATAGTGGAAGTATTTATCAATCACTGCTTTTTAAAACACAATCTAAATAGTTTGTGTTACTGGGTTAACAGGCTGGAAGCACCAGGTGATACTTTTATATACAGTTTACATTTTTGTGGTTAGAATTATTATTCATTGATTACAGTTGGTTTCATAATGTATTATTATTATTACTTAAAATGTGGTTTAAATATTTAAGATCTTCAGAATTGTGTTGTTTCATTACAACGTATGACTTGTAATGATTAGGGTTTGGTGCCGAAACCTGGAACGAGAATGGGACCAGTTCCCATGGAAACGCTACTAAGCGGGCCCAATAAGAACAAAGATGTCGGTGCCACACATTACTTGATACACATGACGTTGTTGTCGCTGCTCAGATCATTGATCAATGACCTCATTTCTAACCGTAGCACATGCACAAAACACGGCCTAAAAGAAGGTGCGTGACATTATCCTCCATAAATAAATGAATGTGTGTGAAACGCTGATGTTAAGTTTATCTAATAATAGTTTATTTGTTATTTTGAGTTAAGTGTGTTCAATTTGGCTCTGGAAATAAAAGGGCATTTTGAGATTTTGAAGTTAGTTTAAAATAATGATTAAGCACCAGAAGTGTTGAAAAAGTAGCGAGTAGTAACCGATACCCAACCCTAGTAATGATGGAGCACACCTGATGTTTGTCTTGTTTTTTAACTGCCCTAGTGATGCGTTTCCATCTGCTGAAGCACACACGACTGAATGTGGTGACGTTCCTCAACGAGCTGCCATAAACTCAGCATGACATCATCTCTTTCACCGTGGACGTAAACGCCTACACAGTGAGTTCACGTCTGATCTGCCACACACTGAGTTACATCATTTATGTTGTTCACTCTCAGCCAAACTGCTTTGTTTTCACAGAATACGCTGCTGTCATTCACAGTGGGCGGAGTCTTCAAAGAAGGTCAGTATCATAGTCGTCATGGTTTTAAGAAGATCCACTGCAACTCATCTATTCTCACTAACGCTTTCCTGGCTTTTTCAGTTGTTGTAGATGATAAATCTAAAGAATCTACAAGGTTTTCATCACAGTTCCAGCAGTGGATTCTGGGTAAGTTACACACGTAAAACCAAAGTGCTCATTATCAGCTGTAGCTTCAGATAATGCTTGCCTCCACTAGTATGACTGGAATGAACAAACAGTTCACCACATGTGTTTTCTGTGTATTCCTATATTTACCTAATGTATATTTATTTGTCCATAAAAGAAAATGATAAACATTAACACTTTTACACAACAACCATTGTTATTGAATTATTAAATCAGGGTTTTCTCCTTTAATTGGCCATGTAATGTTGTTAAATACATGGAATTTGTCCTCTGCATTTAACCCATCCAGTGGGCAGCCATTTTTGCGGCGCCTGGGGAGCAGTTCGGGGTTAAGGGACTTGCTCAACATCCCACAGTGATGGCCCAGCTGAGGCTTGAACCGCCAACCACTCCGATTACAAGCCCAGCGTCCTTCACCACTAGGCCACCACTCCCCTTGTAGAGATTACTGGGGATGGGCACCTTTCACATTTAAACCCATACTCATTACTCGTAAATCAGTATCGGTACTCAACGATACCACTTTTTATTACTTTTGTGTGGTAGTAAATATTAAATAATATAATCTCAAAATATTCCCGTTATTACCATATTTATTTCTCATATCAATAATAATAATAATTATAATAATAACAAACAACTTTAATAAATATATCAAACCAACATCTGTTTGTATTGTAGCAACAATATAATTATAATTGCTTAATTGATAATTAATTACAATTATAGCATAATTATAATTGTAATTTTAAAAAATCTGTTGCTGTCATAATTGTAATTAGATTGTAATTGAGTTCAGATAATTGACTATTTAATTGTAATTGCCATGAAAATTCTATAAAAATTGTCAATTATAATTTAAGGCTAAACTGGTAAACCATGTTACAGTTCTATATGTACAGCTCTATACATATGTAGTTAACAATATGTTTCATATCAAGCTTTCACACATTTTATCATTTAAAAAATATTAAAACCTATATTTTCATTGATTAGGAAGCTTCTTTGTAATATATAGGAAATAAATGAGATGATAGATATTTAGTGTATTAGTGTTAACTTTTATTAGGTTATTTATTTCAGGATCAGTAATTGTGTTTAGTTGTAATTGGGAATGTAATTGTAACTGACTTTCAGAGGACAAAAAAAAACATTGTAATTGTATAAAATGTAACTGTCATCATGATTGAACATGAGTAATTGAAGATGTAATTGTAACTGAATAATGTAATTGACCCCAAACCCTGCTCACAGTCAAACTAAAGATGAACTAAGGCTTAGGCTGTGTCTGAATAGTCCCTCCTATCTCCTTTCCTATCCACTTTTCCTTAACCCTGTGGAAGATGTCATGGAGTTAAGGAAAGGTGTTAGGAGAGCAGTTAGGAAAAGGTGATCACGTTTGTTTTGACTATCAGACGCACTTCCACTAGGTGATGTAATAATCCTACGGCCACGCCTCCTTTCCTCAGAAAACGCTCTTTTATCACAACCACCACTTAAACACTTCCAGGTGTTAAAGGACAGTGGATAGGAAAGGAGATAGGAGGGACTATAGGGACACAGCCTTGGTGTGGCCTACATTACTGTAATATTAACACCATAGAAAGTCTCTAACCTTTGAACCCTGTGGTCCTCGTTCATACTTGAACAGTTTGTGCATCATCAACGACCAGCTCTTCATCAGAATGGCTACAACGGAGCAGATCAGCAGAGCTTTTGTGCCCCGCCCCCTTCCTCCAGCCCAGTGCCCACCCTCACTGCCCCACAGCAGGAGATGCTCAGCATCTTCTCCCTGAAGTCAGACATGAACCTGGAATGGTCCCTGAAGTAGGTGTCCTCTCCTAATGACGTCTACCAGACTAGGATGAATGTCACAGCTCACTGGTAAACACTGTCTGAGTGTTGCAGGTGTTTGCAGGACAACAAGTGGGACTTGAACAAAGCAAAACTGTTCCAAATATTTTCACTAAAATCAGAGTTAATAACTTTTAAAATATCATTTATTTTCAAAGGAAGAAGAAAAACATTATGGTTCAATGTCTGCTTAAATAATTTATTTCTCTTTTTTAATAAACACTTTTTTTCAAATAAAGTGTAACGGGTGAACGGAAGTCAGTGGGTGGGAACCACGGAGGACGTCCGTGGTATTGACGGACCTATTTAACCGACGCACAATCAGTCCGTCTCCCTCTCTGCTCCTCACTGAAAGCACAACACGGCTGCTGTGCACGGAATCCCGAGATAAAGCTTGTAAGTTTCTTTAGCCTTTTAAAGCTCATTGCACTAGTCACTTTACATGCCGTCCTTTTAACCTAAACAAATGTACGTTTGTATAATTAGACATGATCAAAGCAGAACGGGATTGAATCTCCGGCCAGAACGAGACAGTGAAGCTCCAGTTGAATATTTATGGATTAAATTACCATAACTATCTGGATGTGTAAAGGGCTGTAAAAGGACCCGTTTTGACAAAGGTATGAATTCCACTTGTAATAGATTTGTTTAATTCTGTTTGATTGATTGTCTAATAACTTGTATTTTCTCTAGGACTGTGAGTGAATCCTTTTTACCTGTCACTGTTTTTATCCCACCAACCTTTTAACCATTTGTATATGTTTTAATGTAATCATGTCGCCTTAATTGGTAATTATTTAGTGCTGGTAATCATTATATTTATCTATCACTGCGGCCGTATTTGAAGTTGCTGTGGTTTTGCTGTTTTGCTGTGTGCCCTGAGTTCAAAGTGATAGTATACTTATTGTGATTACTGGGCTTATATTGTTTGATGTGCCAGTGTTAATAAATGTACTACAACCTACCTCCAGCCCTTTTCAGTTAATTCTGGACACCTATTGTTAATTCTAATTGCTACAAAAGTAAAAGCAATTTGGCGCTGCGAGCAGGGTGGCTGGTTTTGGGTTTTGGGTTTTGATTAGTTTTGGTGTGGTGGGATAAAACAGTGATAGGTCGGCGGTGTCGGGGGACTGCGGAAGGAACGGCTGAAGCTGCACCATCCTCCTCGGGGTGACTGGGCAACATGGAAAATCTGCATGAACTTCTGGAGCAACTACAACAACTCAAAGCATCCAATGAACAACTGAAGGAACAGCTCCAACAGACTCGAGATAGCCAGGCATCTGACTCCAGGCCTGGGCCTTCCACCCTGAACATGGCTTCCTCTAGCACTGGTATTTTACACAATGAAACTGAGATACGCTATGTATATGTGCCTAAAGAACGCAAGTGTCCGAAGTTTACTGGTAACATGAGTGTTGATTTGCTTACTGTTGACCAATGGCTTGAAGAGGTACGTAGGTGTTTGGAGGTTAAATACATGCCTAGGGCTGAACAAATGTTATTTGTTAGAGACCACTTGGATGGTAGTGCCAAGGCTGAAGTTGATCTCTACCCGAGTGTTAACCGAGATACTCCAGACAAAATTTTCACCATTTTAACTGAGAATTACAGTTGCACACAGTCTTACATAGCCGCACAATTACAATTATTCCAACGTAGACAGCGGGAAGGCGAAACGCTTCGTGATTATTCACATGTGTTAAAGTCATTAATGGATATAGCCATCCGTAAAACGCCCGGCGGTATTCCAAATAATGATTTGATTCTGCGTGACCAGTTCGTGGAACACATCTCGGATGATACCTTACGTAGGGAACTGAAGCAGTGTGTCTCCAAAGAACCTAACCTTTCCTTTATTGAACTTCGTGCGGTGGCCATAAAATGGACAGAAGCCAGTAGAACCTCTAACAAAAGTCGATCTCGAGCATTTTCCTGTGACTCCCAGTGTGCGGAAATGGTTGAAGCTAGTGCTAATCTAGTGGCTATTAAACCGAGTGATGAAATAGCAGAGATAAAAGAATCACTCCGTAAACAGCAGTCTCAATTAGACACCATAATGCAGCATCTCACGGCACAGCTTCCTCAGCCTAAGGTTGATGATGAACCTCAGAGCTTTGTAAAACGGCCCCGTGTACAGGGCGATGGTAAGCTTATCTGCCATCGTTGCAATAAAGTAGGACATATTGCAAGGTTCTGTAGGGTAAATTTAAACATTAACCGTCGTGCATTTTCTACTTCAGAAGCTGTCGCATGTAGTCAAGTGGTTGGGGGGGGTCCTGACTCTCAGCTGTCGGGAAACTAAGCCCCTCTGGTGCAGAGAGCCAAGCATCAGAAATGGGATCTGTGGGCTCACCCAAAGAACAAACCAGGCTTTACTCCCGCCTGGTGGGCAGATGTCCAGTGGTACAGGTCAAAATGGGGGATGTCATGGTCCCCTGCCTACTGGATACTGGATCCATGGTCACCACAATTCGAGAAAGTTTTTTTGAAAAATTCTTCAAGCCTGAGGGGGTGGGATTGCTAAAAAAATGCCATTGGTTACAACTTAAGGCTGCTAATGGGTTAAAAATCCCCTATAAGGGCTATATGGAGCTTGAAGTTGATGTCCTAGGAAGAACTCTGCCTAATATGGGAGTTCTGGTGGTTGAAGATCCCCCCAATGAGTCCACAGAACCACAACTTGCGGTGCCTGGGCTCCTCGGAATGAATATCATTCGTTGCTGTTATAATCGTTTGTTTGAACAGTTTGGCCCTGGTCTTCTTCAAGCGCCTGTCATTCAAGCTGCTGACAGAAGTTGGGGGGAAGCACTAGTGAAATGCCAAAGCATAGAAGCTCTGACCTCAAAAGGGTATCTGGGAAAAGCCAGAGCCCCAGGCCAAGCCGTGTGTGTCCCAGCCGGCTCCCTGACGTGGATCCACAGTGTATGCACTTCTGCCTCCCAATTAACACTTCCATCTGTGTTATTCGAGCCACCAGCAGCAACAGTTACCCTGCCAGCAGGTCTCCTGGTCTCATCAGCCCTCCTCGCCATTCATCAAGGAAATGTGGAGATCCCTGTTGTTAATGTGGGCTCCGAGGATGTTTGGCTGCGGCCTCTCTCTCAACTAGGTGCGCTCCATGTAGTAGACTTAAAACAATCTAGAAAGGCTGTTGTGTTTGAAGAGGTGGAAGACCAAGACGCTGTGGCAGTTATCCGACAGGTGGAAGCGGATGAGTTGCCTCTTGACCCCCCAAATTTCTCCTGGTCAAACCTTTCCCCTGAGCAGAGTCAGCAGGCGGCTAAACTGTTGGAGAAGCATAATTCAGTGTTCAGTCGGGGGTGGGGACCTGGGGTGCACTGAATTAGTGGAACATGAGATTCACTTGCAGGATGACGCTCCAGTGCGGCAGCGCTATCGACGCCTCCCCCCATCCCAGTATGAAGAGGTAAAGACTCACATCCAGGAGCTGTTAGACAAAGGGGTGGCGCGACCAAGTTCAAGTCCATTTTCATCACCGATTGTGCCTGTTTTTAAGAAAACGGGGGAAATGAGACTATGCGTAGATTACAGAATGTTGAATGCCAAAACCAAGAAAGACGCGTATCCATTGCCGCGAATAGAGGAGACTTTAGACTCTCTTACTGGTGCCCAGTGGTTTTCAACACTAGATCTTGCAAGTGGTTATAATCAGGTGCCGGTGGCAGAAAAGGATAAGAATAAAACCGCCTTTTGCACACCATTTGGGCTTTTTGAGTTTAATCGAATGCCGTTCGGGCTGTGCAATGCACCAAGTACATTTCAAAGACTAATGGAGCGCATATTTGGAGATCAAAGCTTCCAAACGTTGTTGTTGTATCTTGACGACATCATTATTTTTTCCCCCAACTTTGATCAGCACCTTCATCGACTCGATCTGGTTCTGTCCCGGCTAAAACAAAATAACCTTAAGCTGAAGCGAAAAAAATGTAACTTTTTCCAATCTGAAGTCAAATACTTGGGTCACGTTATATCAGCTGCCGGAGTAGTGACAGATCCAGCTAAAATAAGTGCAGTCACTGAGTGGCCAAGACCTACTACATGTAAAGAGCTGCAGTCTTTCTTAGGATTTGCCTCCTATTATCGCCGGTTCGTGGAAGGGTTCTCCAAACATGCAGTGCCCCTTCACAAGCTCGTAGCAACGTTGGGGGGCATAAAACAGGGAAAGTCTAGAGGAAAAAATGCTATTGCAGAGCTCTGGGCAGAGGATTGTGAAAGTGCATTCCAGACACTCAAAAAGATGCTAGCGACCACTCCAGTACTCGGCTATGCTGATTTTACAAAACCTTTCATCCTTGAAGTGGATGCAAGCCATGCAGGGCTAGGGGCAGTGTTATCACAAGACCAAGATGGTAGACGCAGGCCAATTGCTTTCGCTAGTCGCGGACTTAGACCCACAGAGAGAAACATGTCTAACTACAGTTCTCGAAAGCTTGAGTTTTTGGCCCTCAAATGGGCTGTCACCCAAAAGTTTCGTGAATATCTGTTGGGTAGCACGTTTTGCGTTTTTACTGATAACAACCCATTAAGTTACCTTCAGACAGCAAATTTGAGTGCAGTTGAACAACGCTGGGCTGCGGAGCTAGCAGTATTTAACTTTGAAATAAAGTACCGCCCTGGTCCGGCCAATCGAAATGCCGATGCCTTATCACGTCAAACACAACCACAAGACATCTCATTAGTTGCCCCGGGCTTTATGGTCCCAGGAGAGGTCCATCAGTCGACTCAGCCATCCAGTTCAATGACCAGAGCACAGTGCAATGCAATATCAGCCCACCCCTTTCGCCCAAGTGCTGACCTCACCACACTACAAGCAGCTGACCCTAGTATTAGTGAGTTCCTGAAGTACTGGAGCAGTGGGGTCCCCCCGAACAAACAAGCTCTAAATGCTGCAAGCAAAGACGTAAAGAAACTGGTACAGCAGTGGTCAAGAATAAAAGTTAAAGATGGAGTTTTGTATCGCCAGATCCAGCCTCCAGGGGAGCGACTTCTGTGGCAGCTTCTTTTACCACAATGTCTGAAAACTGAAGTTTTAAAACATCTCCATGACAACCACGGGCACCAAGGGATCCAACGCACCACCAGTCTTCTAAGAAGTAGGTGCTATTGGCCCTTCATGGGGTGAGATATTGAAAAATACTGCCAACAATGCCATCGTTGCACCCTAGCAAAAGCAGCCCAGCCTAAGGTGCGGACCTCGAGAGGAAGCCTAATGGCCTCAAAGCCCTTAGAAATAGTGGCAGTGGACTTTGCCTTGCTAGAGAAAGCCACAGATGGGAGAGAAAATGTGCTGGTCATAACTGATGTCTTCTCTAAATTTTCCCAGGCCTATGCTACTCGTGATCAAAAAGCAAGCACAGTTGCCAAAGTCCTTACAGATAAATGGTTTTACACCTATGGAGTCCCTAAACGGATTCATAGTGACCAAGGAAGATGTTTTGAAGGAGATCTGTTAAAACGCCTATGTAGCCTATATGGTATTGAAAAAAGCAGAACCACCTCATACCATCCGGAAGGCAATGGGCAGTGTGAAAGATTTAATAGAACCTTGTTTGATTTACTGAGGACGCTCCCCCCAGAGAGTAAAAGAAAATGGCCACAGCATCTGCCCGAAGTTCTTTATGCCTACAATACCACAGAGCACCAATCAACCGGTTTTTCACCATTTGAGCTTATGTTTGGCCAAAAGCCTCAACTCCCTGTGGATTTTTTGTTAGGCACGTCGCAAGAGAGCCCGGCCACAAGATCACCTCAAGATTGGGTGGATGAGCATCGAAACCATCTCACTGTAGTGTATGCCCAAGCAAAAGAAAGGTTGCAGCAAGCAGCAGCGAGAAGAAACTGTCATTATAAGCCAAATGTGACCTCTGTCCTACCCCCTGGCACATTGGTGTATAAAAAGAGCCATGCTCTAGGCCGCCACAAAATCCATGATGCTTGGGACCCAACAGTGTATGTTGTGGTTAAAAGTATGGACCAAGAGGGGAGAGTTTATCAAATCCGTCCAAGAGATGCTATGGGCTCACACAAAAATGTAAATAGAGCTGAAATCAAAGTTTTGACAACGGTGCAAGACTGCAGTGAAAAAAATACATCTCTGCCTGATCCAGGCTTACTATGCAATGCCCCACCAGACATTCCACCGGAGTTGTCCGATAATGACAGTGAAGAAGAGGACATTGTTATCGTAATGGACCAAAATCCACCAAGAGTCAGGGCTCCCTCCTCCCCCAGGCAGGCACAAAGTGCAGAGAGCGGGCCTCAGAGTTTAGCGCCCATAACCGTCCCGCCTCTGGCAACTCAGAATCTGAGGCAGACCCTGGGCAACGATACTTCTTTAAACACAAATGTGATGCTGAGACGTACCCATAGAACAACTGCAGGACATCATACAAACATGTATCATCTCCCTAGGGCAGTTAACCAGTCAACTGTGGCATCCTTACAGAGTGCCCCCCAAGCTATGTGCCAGGGACAAAGATATGCGTTTAGGCCATGGTTATAAGTGGTCACCGGGACGGTGACTTTTCAAAACTGGGGCCAGTGTAACGGGTGAACGGAAGTCAGTGGGTGGGAACCACGGAGGACGTCCGTGGTATTGACGGACCTATTTAACCGCACAATCAGTCCGTCTCCCTCTCTGCTCCTCACTGAAAGCACAACACGGCTGCTGTGCACGGAATCCCGAGATAAAGCTTGTAAGTTTCTTTAGCCTTTTAAAGCTCATTGCACTAGTCACTTTACATGCCGTCCTTTTAACCTAAACAAATGTACGTTTGTATAATTAGACATGATCAAAGCAGAACGGGATTGAATCTCCGGCCAGAACGAGACAGTGAAGCTCCAGTTGAATATTTATGGGTTAAATTACCATAACTATCTGGATGTGTAAAGGGCTGTAAAAGGACCCGTTTTGACAAAGGTATGAATTCCACTTGTAATAGATTTGTTTAATTCTGTTTGATTGATTGTCTAATAACTTGTATTCTCTCTAGGACTGTGAGTGAATCCTTTTTACCTGTCACTGTTTTTATCCCACCAACCTTTTAACCATTTGTATATGTTTTAATGTAATCATGTCGCCTTAATTGGTAATCATGTATTGCTGGTAATCATTATATTTATCTATCACTGCGGCCGTATTTGAAGTTGCTGTGGTTTTGTTGGTTTGCTGTGTGCCCTGAGTTCAAAGTGATAGTATACTTATTGTGATTACTGGGCTTATATTGTTTGATGTGCCAGTGTTAATAAATGTACTACAACCTACCTCCAGCCCTTTTCAGTTAATTCTGGACACCTATTGTTAATTCTAATTGCTACATTTGTTTAAATTATTGCATCCTACAGTTCTTATAAGGCTAAAAACTAACAAATAACTGTTCTAGATCATTTTCAAATGTCCTGGATCACGTAGTGTTAGATAAAGAAGTCTAAAATTATCGCAATTTTTGCCACAATTTTAAAAAAAGAGAAACTAAACCTTTTCTGCTGAGCAGCCTAAGACACGCCCACTCACAGCGCACAGTAACGTCTGTGATCAAATACTACGATCACACACACAATCCCCACGTGAAGCTGCACAGACGCACATGCAACACTAAACACACCATTACTGGCGTTCCAGCCTCTGTTCATGGCTCAGCACGCACACACGCGCGCGCGCGCGCGCACACACACACACACACACACACACACACACACACACACACACGCACGCACACACGCACGCACACACACACACACACACACACACACACACACACACACACACACACACACACACACACACACACACACACACACACACACACACACACACACACACACACACACACACACGGGAAGAGACGCGACAAGAACGTTCGTGCACACAGAGACAGACGGGAATACACACAAGATGTCTGTAATTACACACACAGCTTGATAAACTCTGATAAGAGCAGAATGTGATCTTTATAGAAGTTGTAATATCAGCATTCAACCCTTAGAGGGCAGTAACTGCCATTTTACAACTAAATATTTTGCTGAAATGTTAACAGTAGCACAATGATCAATAAACAGCACTACTTAATACACATGTCTTCAGCAGGAAAAAGTGGGTTTGGGGTTTAGTTACTCTTTTTGTGAAGCCACAAAATCAGGCATTTTTGGCCGTGAAATCCTGGAGGGTCTGAATAATGTTCTAAATGTTGAAAAAATCTTTAATAATGTGTCCTCATAACATCTGTTCATCCATGACTTTTTTAATGAATGTATGTATGTTAAAGATTTTGATGATTTCTGGTCAAAAGCAGGGTTGGTAATTTAAAATAAAAGCTAGCATGATTTTGAATGTAGTATATTCCGAGAGATGATCTGTAAATGTTTATTTTAAGTGCAATAAAAGTGCTAAATTTGCACATGTTATCTCTATTTCATTTAATTATTTAATTAGCACTATTACTGTACGTACATGCCTTAATCTTAGGTAATTTTCATTGTTTTTTACTCATTTTAGACATTTGCTGTGAAAGTGTAATGTGGTTTTGTGCCCATATGCAATAATTAATTGTTTAATGAGCCTGTTTATCCTTTGCATGGCTGTAAACCAGGTTTTAATAATTGGAACGACAATAAATTCAAGTTACGTCTTTTTTGCAAGGAAATGTGAATTGAATAGCAGGTAAAAGTGAAAGTAACAGTATGTTATTCAGTAATCAATGAATGATTGCACAATAATTAAAATCAAAATATGCCAATATATGTTACAGCTGGACAATTAACATCATCCCATGTGTTTCCGCTGATGGCCACTAGATGGAGCCAATGGATCATTATTAGGATTTAGTTACGTCACAAAAAAAATAAAATTTCTTTAAAATCGACGTACACATGATTTTATACATATAAATCTATGTATAAAACATACATGCATATGATTTTATCATAGATAATAAATAAATAATTGGAAAAATACCGTAACTATCTTGTTAATCTTAAAGGATCCTTATTGAATTTATTGGTTTACCTGCGGGTTGGTAATAAAAATTGTAGCGTTAATAAATGGAATAGGAGTATAAAATGTAACATTTTACCTCTCATAAGTTCTGAAGAAGAAGGCACTTGATAACCTCAATGATCAGTGGTGTTATAAAAAATAACTATTCCCTGGAAAGTAAGAAGGAAAAAAAAATAATTAGTAAAATAAAGCTATTTTATTGTCAATGCTTTTCATTTAATAACCTGTCAATTTCTAAATGACTGCAAAAGAGAAATAATTCCCCACGGACACAATTATTTGATAGTTATTTGATTCTCAATGCAAATGAAAAACTATTCACAATAGATTGTATTTACTGCATTTTAATTGGTTATTAAAACCATGTTTTTTGTCATATAGGTTGACAACGTATCTCCAAAATCTGTCAATAATAAACAATGACATGAAAACAGTTACTCTGTCAAAACCTGTCTTCATTCCTTCATTATATCTGCAATTTAATTATATAAAATACAATTTGCTGAACATGTACTCATTTTGAATTTGCTATTATCTTTTAAAGAAAATGAGTTTTGATGAATATATTCATTTTTTAAGTAAGAATGCACTTCCATAGAACCAAATATGACAATTTATACAGAAACGTGAAAAGAAACAGACCAACATTTTAAATTTGTCCAAATAAAAATAGGTGCAGCTTATTTCAATCACGTAAATCTCTCATATTCACAAAAGTCAATTATGAGAGGTCATGTGACGTGATAGGTGATGCCTCTCCCGAAATGACTCGTTGCATATGGGGCATTTGAGTTTCTCTTCTCGGCGGCGCTTGATTAAAGGCTCCATGGAAAATTCTTTTTTGTGGTGAGAGCGCATGTGGTAAACCAAATCTGAGGTCATGCGGAAGGAGGCGTTGCATTTAGCGCACCAGTTCTGAGCAGGCAAACAAAGAGAGGTGAAAGAAGGAGGCAGAAGAGTCAGAGCTGAAGGCATTTGAAGTTGGATTGGTCCAGAGTTTTTGGGCCAGAAGGTGGTGCCATAGACAAAGGGGTTTTGTTTAGCTACGCCACCAGGAACCAGCTCTGCACTCTGCAGCTTTGCAGCCAGATGATCTCCCTGGTAGAGTCTATTAGAGGAGATAGTGTCCCCCACCACTGGGTGGCAGTCCAGCATCTTAGGAGCCATCACCAGGGGAGAGATGTGGGAGAAGGTACGAGATGGCTGGCTGAAGGCACTCTTTCTCTCGCCTCTACCACTTCCCTGTTGGCTGACGGAGGTGAATGCGCTGCCCACTGGTGAAATGTGGGGGGGTTGGGTCTCTGAGAGGACCTGCCTAATGTTGAGGGTCTTTGCTGGAGGACTGTTGCCGTGACGACCTCCATCTTTGTTTTCGGAGTTGGGGCTCAAATGGTTTTTATTTCCAGCGTGTTGCTTTGGAGAAAATTTCTTTACCTCAATAAAGGCGCTACGCTTTGATTCAGTGGGTTCTTTAGAACTTTGTGGAGAGAAGGCCCTGGGGTTCTCCTCCAAACCATATATTTCTCTGTAATTTTGAACAGAAGTGAGAGGCTCATTTTTAGACTTTGGCTGTGGAAGGTTGTTTCCGTGGCTTTCACAGTCCTCATTTTCTGGAAACTTTCTCTTTCCAGAGCTCTCACTGCAGATCTCCGCCTCCTTGTCAACAGTTGGACTGGTTCTGTTGTTCTCAAGGTCCCTCGCCAAATTATGAAAGTCTGTGGATGGTTTGTTGCCGTCCTGAAGACCTTCTGAACGCCCTTGGTTTGTAGAAGGTCGGCTTGGAGCTTTGTTCTGCTCAGTGCCATTACCTTCACTTGGTTCCTCGTCACCCCCACTGATGTTTTGCAGTCTTTTCGGGCACCGAAATCGGAGATGGGCCAAAAATGGAAATTCAAATTGAAACCGCTGATTACATTCTGGACATGAGTCGTGACTTGAATCTAAGAAAAGTAGAAATAAGTTAAGAAAACCCAACCTATTATTGGCTTTTAAAAGTAATCAGATCTTATTGTGCATATTGTTACTAAAAGCATAGCATAGTAATATTGTTTGATGTTATTCACCTTTGCTTCTAGAAGCTTCTGTGGAGCTGAGCAGCAGAAGCTGGATGAGGTCTTTTCCGTACCAAACCAGCAGCTCCTCGTCCTTCTCAATGCGACGCAGTGAACGGTAGAACAGCTGACTGTTCTTTACGTACGCCTCTAAGTTCTGCTCCTCTTTGTCTCGAGCTGACTGAACCAATCGTAGCCACATCAGGCCTTCTGAGGTGCTATTAGCTGCTGATGTGTCTACCTGCACATGGAACACATGCAACAATTACATGTCTTTAACAAAATAACTGCATTTTCAAAACACTGACACTAGTTTTTATTTTATTTCATTCTACATAAACACTTCAACATTTCATTTTTGACATAAAAAAAGGTTCAAACTGAAGATGTAATAAATTAAAATGAACAATGACTTACTCTGAATATATAAGGTGCTGTGCGTTTATCGGTGGATTTTAAAGCTATGAATGCAATACTGTCATAAAGCGATGTATGACTTAACACACAAGGCCCAAATATTGCATTTTCTGGGATGTCACATGTTGTGTAGACGCTTGTAAAAATATCAGTGAGACACTGTTGAACGGCTTTGGCGTCGTCGTCCCACATTAACCTACGAGAGCTGGACGGATCCATCGCACCTGGAAAAAACAGAGGAAAAGAACGATTACAATACAAGAAAAAAACTTTTAAATAAATCCATAATTTTCATTTTAATGTTTTTTTTTTTGATGCATTACTGCTTATTCTCTTAAACAAAAATAACCTTCATTGTGTCCCAGGTGTCAGAAAATAATGTAAAATACAGTACTATATTAATATATATATTACATAATATTAATATATTATTTTATAATATTAATTATATTATTTTATATTACATATTTCTGAAATGTCAATTTTAATTTTGTTGTTAAATGCTTGTGTGAAATGGTTGTAATTCACTGTATTATTTGATACACATAAACCAACACGCACCATCATTCAGTTTCATTTTCATTTAGTTTTATTCAAAATTTAGTTGTCAGAACTATTTCAGTTTCAACTAAATAAGAATATTTTACATGACCAAATCTGATACATATATAGTCGACTAAAATGCATTTTACACATTTTGTAAAGAATTAAATCTCATTTATGAACCTGATTTCAGAACTCATTGGATTACGTCCCATGTGATGAAATTATAGTTTTGTTTTTATTAATCGACAAAAATATAAATACAATACAGATGTAGTTTTCATTAACATGTATTTATTTAATTAGTCATAGTCTAGTTATTGTAATTTAAAAATAATTTAGTCAATGAAAGATGAAAACTTTTGTCTACAAAATGAACACTTAGTGTTGGTGAAGCTACAGTAGTTTATTAAACCTATTACGACTTAGTTTATTAGTGTTTTTAATGTGCAATTTTAACAATCCCATAAATATAATCTCTAAAGCGTTTTATTATTGTCAACAGACGTGAGATTTAATCGTGTTTTCTATGATATATTATCATAAAACAGATTTTTCTTCTGAGACGTAATGAAAGCAGCAAAACATTATTCATTATTTTATCTCTTTACCCGTCAGTCTATATAATAATAATAATAATTATTATTATTCATATTCATATTATAATTATACTTTAATAAATAAACATATCACAGCTTTAATTTCAAACTCAGTTGAGTCTGTATGGATTTAATCCAACGAATAAAGCAAAATTGATTGTTTTTTAGCATTAATAATAAAAAGTAAAGATGTATAAATGATGGAAATTTTCAACTGTGACACACAATAATATTTACTCGTTGTTCTGACCCTTTAATAAATGGAGAAATAAGTAAAGTCTCAGGATCAAACCCATTATTTAACCTTTAACCCATTATTTAACACATTATTTAACCTTTATTTAACTCATTATTTAACCTTTATTTAACCATTATTTAACACATTATTTAACCGTTATTTAACACATTATTTAACCTTTATTTAACCTTTATTTAACTCATTATTTAACACATTATTTAACCGTTATTTAACTCATTATTTAACCTTTATTTAACCGTTATTTAACACATTATTTAACACATTATTTAACCTTTATTTAACACATTATTTAACCTTTATTTAACTCATTATTTAACCTTTATTTAACCTTTATTTAACTCATTATTTAACCGTTATTTAACCGTATAGAACAACAGCCTTTGTGCATTTAAAGGTTTTGCGATTCGTATCATTCATGTATTTCATGTTCTCAAAAGCGTTGCACGTAATGTTGAAGAAAATTAATATGGCTTAATTTTCAGCGATGCCTTTAGTAGAAGAATAATAGATAAACATATATATGTATATATATATATGTTATATATATGTATATATATATGTTTATACATATAGTTTATTTAAATAGAGAATTGCAGAATTTAGAGACAACAATAATTATTAAGGCTAATTATCACTAACAGTTTTGCGACCGGATTGCGCACTACGGACTCCAACACTTTCACACTCTCTCTCACACACACACACACACACACACACACACACACACACACACACACACACACACACACACACACACACACACACACACACACACACACACACACACACACACACACACACACACACACACACACACACACACACACACACACACACACACACACACACACACACACACTTACCTTTGTGTTGATAAAGCTCAATAATCCACAAAGACAAACTGAAGTGCGTTAAAAATCCGAACCAAAGGGTTTGTCAGAGTTTGATCACTAGCACCACATCTTCATCATCATCATCTTCATCATCATCATCATCATCACCATCATCCTCTGCTAGAGCTGAGACACAGAGAGCTGCAGATGGAGCCGATGCTGTGTGTGACTGACACACACTAACACACTTTGGTTTGCTACATCATCATCCAGCCAATGAGAAGCCATTATCCATGACTCCTCCCTTTAAGCCTTTACACACACAGACACACACACACACACACACACACACACAGTGGAAATAAAATATATTATAAAAAAGAACAAAAAATAAATAAAATCACAGTGATCATAAAAAAGTTATGTATAAAAACTCTTGTTCATTATATTTTACTTCATAATTGCAACAGCATGTGTTGTATTCATTGTTCTGTAGTTTGTTCATTATCATTCTAATCAGCAATAAATACAACTATTTCTGATCAACCCATATCGATTGCATGCTTAAAGTAACATACTAGTTAAAGCCCCGCCCACTGGTTTTGAATTTTAAATAAGCCGTTTTAAGTTGCGTTTTCTTTAACTGAGGGTTAAGATCATATCTTTACTCATGGTATCGGTTGTGACAGAAAACTGAGTGACGACTTTAGTTTGAGGCACATGGTGGACGGCGTTGTGTAGCGGAGACAGAATCAGAATGGTCTCAAGTAAAGAAAAGGAGGAAATAAGAATTGAGAAATTAATGACGCTACAGCAGGAATTAAGAATAAATGGGATTCAGAGGAAAACAGTGGGGGGGGGAGAGAGAGAGAGAGAGAGAGAGAGAGAGAGATGTATGAAGAAAAACTGAACAAGATAATTATGAAATAAGAGTCGAGGGATTTGCATAATTTTGGAGCGAGTCCGGTTGCGTTTTCTAAAGCGCTGTTCAGTAAAGTAGGAGGGATTGTGCTGGATGGTAATTTACTAGATGTTTGTAAAACAGAGGAAGAAAAAGAGATTAAAAGTGTGAAAATGTTATTCAGAACTGAAGAAGGAAGGAGGGTAGAAAGCATCTCTATAATGGTTGATGGTTCTCCCTCAGATAATAATGATCTACTCAGTGAGGGCTCATGTAGCCCCTCCCCTCAGGTGTTACAGGAACCAGAGGTTTGGATACGTGGCAGTGGTGTAGAGGCATCTTCTATTTGTAGTGAGGAACACATGCTGGAGGAATGCAGTAAAGATGTGAAGCTAAATGTAGCAACTGTGGAGGAAAACACAGAGTCATGGACAGAAAATGTGAAATAAGGAAAAAAGCAGAGGAAATGGAAAAAGTAAAAATGTTTAATATCAGTTATGATGAGGCAGTGAAAAGAGTAGAGATGTTATGGAAAAGATCTAACAAACAAAACAAACAGAGACAGAAAGAGAGAAAACACCAACAATGGTGATCAATCATAACATTAAGTTAATCCTATTTATTACTTATGTGATGAACTGCACAGATCAAGTTAACCAGAAAACAGAGAGGATTAAAGTCAGAGGCAGAAAAATGATTAAAAATGAAGGAGCTGTCATGGGACGAAGTTAAAAACATGTTGGAGAATGACAGCAAAGCTAGTGCAGAGAAGATGTAGAGTCTGGTTGGACCCCTGGAGATTCACTGCATGTCTGTGCTGAAGGTCTAATAAAGTAGATATAATAAATATCAACTTCATTTATTTTATTATTTACTTTTTGCAAGTTAGATGGTGCTCTTTTATCCTGGTTTTATCCAGTGGGTGGCGGTATGCACCTTGTTTGCAATCCGCCAGTAAACTAAAAGAAGAAGAAGCCCCGCCCATTTCAAGACAACCAAGTTTATGAGTATTTGACCTACTGAGATGTTTTGACAGCTTTGTTCTAATCTTTTAAAAGACACAGTTCCCTATCACTTAAGTATCGTTAGCGTTACGCTAACATGACCCGCGGCTCAGGCACTGAACACAATGCTAGATATTGCTGTGATCGGTGGCAACTTCCTGCTGTGGCGGTTTAACGGTTAAAGATGAAGCTATTTCACTGGTTCTCTCCCAGTCCCTGAACCCTAACGCCACTTTGGATAAAAGCATCTGTGAAGTGAATTAGTAAAGAATCAAAGTGCTGTCTTTGATTTCACTGTCACATCTAGTCAACATTTCAATAGAAACATTTTTCCCAATTAGAGGCTGAATAAAGACAAGTTATTACCTTCACTTATTGAGAGCAAACACACTTTACCTCAACTCATGTCCTTCAATGTGTCCTATAATCAAATGAAAAGTTAACACTAGATACAAAGATAAAAGTGGAGCATTGCTGCTCTTAAAAAGAATTGATGTGAATAAAAATGACGTGGTTTAGTGACGTGTATAACAGGCTCTGGAGAAGCTTGTTAGTGAAGCATTCTGGAGGTTGTAACAGAGAAAGTGAAGACAGAAAAGTCAGTGCTGTCTCCTTAACTTCATATGACACTGTATACAGTATATATATATATATATATATATATATATATATATATATATATATATATATATATATATATATATATATATATATATATATATAAAGAAATCTCTTCCTCACCCACTGTGGGCGGTCTCTCTCTCTTTGTCCTCCAAGCTCAGGTCCTCTACCAGAGGCCTGAGATCTTGAGGGTTCTTCAGTATCTTTGCTGTTCCTAACACTGCACTTTTCTGGACTGAGATGTCTGATGTATTTCCTGGGATCTGCTGGAGCCACTCCTCCAGTTTGGGGGTCACTGCCCCGAGTGCCCCAATGACCACGGGCACCACTAATGCCTTCACCCTCCAGACCTTCTCCAACTCTTCTCTGAGCCCCTGGTATTTCTCTAGTTTCTCGTGTTCCTTTTTCCTGATGTTGCAGTCGCTCGGTGTTGCTATGACAACCACAACGGCTTTCCTCTGCTCTTTGTCCACCACCACAATGTCTGGTTGGTTCTCCATTACCATTCTGTCCTTCTGTATCTGGAAGTCCCACAGGATCTTGGCTCGGTCATTCTCTACCACCTTTGGAGGTGTTTCCCACTTTGACCTTGGGGTTTCCAGCCCATACTCTGCACAGATGTTCCTGTACACTATACCAGTCACTTGGTTATGGAGCTCCATGTAAGCTTTCCCTGCCAGCATCTTACACCCTGCAGTTATGTGCTGGATTGTCTCATTGGCCTCTTTGCACAGTCTACACCTGGGGTCTTGTCTGGTGTGGTAGATCTGGGCCTCTATTGCTCTGGTGCTCAAGGCCTGCTCCTGTGCAGCCATGATGAGTGTCTCTGTGCTGTCCTTTAGTCCAGCTCTGTCTAGACATTGGTACCATTTCCTGATATCCACCACTTCAGTTATGTTTGGGTGGTACATCCCATGTAGGGGTTTGTCCTCCCATGATGGAACCTCCAGCACCTCATCTTCTGTTCCCCATTGTCTGAGACATTCACTGAGCACGTCATCTGTTGGAGCCTTGTCCTTGATGTACTTATGGATCTTGATGTTTCATCCTAGATAGTGGCTCTCACACTCACTAGACCTCGGCCTCCTTCCATCCAGCTAGCGTAGAGTCTCAGGGTGCTGGATTTGGGGTGGAACCCTCCGTGCATGGTTAGGAGCTTTGGTGTCTTAACATCTGTGGTCTGTATCTCATCCTTTGGCCAGCTTATTATTCCTGCAGGGTATCTGATTACTGGCAGGGCGTAGCTGTTTATTGCCCGGGACTTGTTCTTGTTATTGAGCTGGCTTCTTAGGACCTGTCTTACTCGTTGGAGGTATTTGGCCGTAGCCGCTTTCCTTGTCACCTCTTCGAGGTTGACATTTGCTTGTGGGATTCCGAGGTACTTGTAACTGTCCTCAATGTCTGCTATTGTTCCTTCTGGGAGTGAGACCCCTTCTGTGTGGTAACCCTAACCCTCTCTTAGTCACCATCCAACCACATTTTTCTAGTCTGAATGACATCCCAATGTCTGCGCTGTAGATCCAGGTGGTATAGATCAGTGAGTCTATGTCTCGCTCATTCTTAGCGTACAGCTTGATGTCATCCATGTAGAGGAAGTGACTGATGGTGGCCCTGTTCCTGAGTCAGTATCTATAGTCAGTCTTGTTGATTATTTGGCTGAGGGGGTTCAGGCCTATGCAGAACAGCAGTGGGGACAGGGTGTCTCCTTGGTATATGCCACATTTGATGGAGACTTGTGTAAGTGGCTTGCCATTGGCCTCAAGGGTGGTTTTCCACAACCTCATCGAGTTTGCAATGAAGGCTCTTAGAGTCCTGTTGATGTTGTATAGCTCCAAGCACTGTTCAGGTTAGTGTTTCGGGTTATATATATATATATATATATATATATATATATATAAAATGTACAGTTCTAGTTTTGTGTTCACCTTCTCTATCTTTTATGGATCACTTTTTTGTGTGTGATAAAAAATTGTGGGAGTAATAGACAGTTTATTTTTAAATACTGCTAATTGAAGCATAGAAATGTCATTTACAGAGGTGGAAAGAAACAAATTACATTTATTTGTGTTACTTTACCTAAGTAGATTTTTTGTGTACTTTAAGCATTTTCTTTTAAATCAGTACATTTACTTACGTATTTCCTGTGCTCATTTCCCAGCTTAAAATAAACCCACAAGATTGTGACGCTTTGGGCTTCTGTGTTTTTACATGTTTTTATGTGTTTTTACTTCTTTTTATGTGTCCTTACATGTTCTTTGGTGTATTTACATATTTTTAAATGTTTTTACGTGTTCTTACGTGTTTTTATGTGTTTGCACTTGGGATGTGGCAAACGGACTCTTTTCCTTATCGATTACACTTATATGTAGCTGATAAGACGACCCAAAGCGGCCACACCCCCGTTCTGAGTCTCCTCCTCCTCACTGCTCAATGTCTGCATATCAGTTCATTTACAGTTTTTTATGGTACACACCTCCATCCCTCCGTCTGTTCTTACCGTAAACTATCACTTCTGGTGACATCACATATATAGAATCTGGACGTGATCTCCCCTGAACAAACACAAAGTGGTGATTTGGCAACTTTATGATGTTATTTCCTTTTATTACAAACGGGCAAACGCATGGAGTTAGTTAGCATTAGTTAGTTAGCATTAGTTAGTGCATATAATGCTTTGGTAGTTATTGATGTGTGTACAATTTAACTTTTGATAATAAATAGTTAAACATAATTCTTTGGATATTGTGGTATATTGTACGGCACCCTAACCATGACCAGTAACTAATCAAGCCCAATGATATTACTTACTATAGCTGAGTCTAAGTGATATAAAGAGCAGCTTTGCCTGTTTTTTGTTCACGGCGTCTGATTTCTCAGAGAAGCTTTTTGCTTCCTACGCTGTTGTTGATTTGTCCCTAAAAATCTGGTGAAAAGATTAGAAAACGGACTTTGTTCCCATGGAAGAATGTGTTTTGCAGCACAGACGGTTTCTGGTGCAGATTGTAGACACATATAGTATAGTTTTCACCTGCATAAATTGGTTTTAAACGTCTGTGTTTTTACCTCACAGAGGGCTGGTAGCGGTGCACGGTGCAGTGTATGTCCAAGGAAAGCTTTCCCTCTCAGCAAATGTTCACCGATTCGAAATTACATTTCTTTAGATTTTATACCAAGTAGAACACACTCTTGAAAGGCAGGTAGACTATTATCTGTCTATTTTCTGTAGCCTCGGCTCTATAGACAGTGGGAGGGAGTTGTCACTTGAAGTCACTTGAAATGTTGAAAATTTTCAACTTTGAGCGACTAAGTCGCTTGAAGTCACATCATTTACATTGATTTTCAATGTATCTCGTCACTTCAGTCACTTCAGTTGCGTTCGGCATGAACGCACCTTAAAAGTGACGAGGTAAGAAAAAAAGCCTATTTCAACATCTTTGTGATGAACAGTTAGTTTATTGTAGTCAAGTCTGTATCAGCAGATCAACAAAAAACAGAAAAATGTTTGGGAGCTTTCACAAATTTAGAATTCTTACCATTTTTGAATTGATTTTGGTTGATATTTAAACATGTTTGGCTCTACATAGCTGGAAAAAAAACTATTTCTTAGTGCAATAAAGTACCATTAGATTATTTTGTGCTTGATTCTGATGCTGTTGTGAGTATATTCACGTGAGTAATTAGAAATAGTTTTAATGAGTTACAGTCAAACTTTTATGACTTCATTGCGTGTATAAATGAGGACAAGTGATCCATTTCTGCACTAGTGAACATCATCATCCACATCAGGTCTCCAGTCAGTCACACGGCTAACGCACTGAGGAAAACTAGCTTGTGCATGGATTCACACTCGCTCCTACAGTCCATTTAGAAACATCACTGAAGCAAACAGTAAAACTACTAATAAAGGTTTTTATCTCCAACGTTACAGAAAGTGAAGCAAACAGCTTATATAAATAGTTAAAAATATCAGATAAAAATCAGCTGATTATTTTCCATCAAAGATTCTCTAAATAATAATGCATTGTTTCTGTTGTATAACTCATTGATTGTTCCACATCTGACCTATTACATTGAAGTTTGAGGAAGTGCCTACAAAACATACATCGATCCAATTTTTCTTTTACAGAAAAGAGTCTCCAGTGGAAGTGGATACAGAGACCACACTAATCCCTTATTCACTAAAAACACTGAAATGTAATGAACTAGTAGAGTATTATCTTCTAAAAACCATGTATAAAGCTCATCTGGAAAGTTTACCAAACAATTTGCAAAACAGATTCACCAAAAGAAAAAGTAGATATGAACTAAAACCCAGGTTTCAATCGACTGTAAAGATGTATCTGAATCATCTAACCCTAACCCTGTGGAACAGTCTTGATTGTAACTCTAACCCTAAGTCCATTTATGTGTTTAAAAAGTATGTTAAATTATCAATGTTACAGAAATATGACACTGCAGAGTAGCAGATCGACGACTGCATGACATCGCTCAAAGGAACTGTAAATAATTTATTATAAGTTTTTACTTCTTTCTGCTCCTTTTCATTTGTGTAAATGCTGTTGTTGCATTTTTATTTAAATGAATGAAATAAATAATAAAATGAAAAAAAAATGAAATATATGCAACAAATGCATTTAGTCATATAAGAGTAAAAATAAAGACACTTATTTTTTCTTCTCTTTTTTTACTGTGGTCATAATGTGGGACAAATTAAGGACATCTCATAAAACACCTTTTTACAACCATCTAAACCCAAACCTAAGAGCAAAGTTTATCCTAAATGTTTTTAGGAACCAGTTTTGTAACTAAAACATCTAACAATACCTGTGGCAAAATATCTATAGGTGCAAAAATACTATTAAACATTCTCAAAATGTCTTTGTGCAAGATTCATTTTAAGCAGCAAATTTAACCATGTTTATGCAAATTATTGTTAGCCTGTTAAAAAGCACAACAAAAAAAACAGGCTTTTTCAACAAGAAAGATTCAACATTCGGGAAAAAGACTCGTTTTGGTGCTGTCTCTTTAAATGTAAATGAGACACTCCATACCCCGCCCCCTCTTCAGGTGACACTCGTTTCAACTCCACCCTGTTCGGCCATTTTTGTAGTTTGATAGAAGAGATACGGCTATGTAGCGGAGCATAAACTTTTTATTCAGAGGTTATTTACAAAATGTCAACAACGTTAGACTTGTCCATCCAGCCTTACATGTTCCAGCCAGAGTCTGACCCAGTGGAGTGAGATGAAAATGATGATGATGAACCTGCAGAACCCTAACAAGTGAGCTAACACAAGCACCGAGCTAACGCTAGCGCCAAGCTAACGTCACAAAATGCATTTTAATACAGTCTTTTCAAAGACAAAAACGTCAAAATGAAATGACTAATGAAAACTTTAGACTTAAATTAAATCACGTAGGCCATATCATCAAGGATCTAAAACGAGCACACAGCGCTAACATATGAAAACGGTGCAACTGCTAATGCTAACAAAACAATGACAGGGACGTCTTATCATCACTTTTTAGCGTTATTTACAGCTTACCGAAGTGCTCTGTTCATCGTCTCCAAAGATAGAAGGAATTGAACCCTCAATCAGACAAAGTCTTTCTGTAAATCCTTCTTTATACTGGTGGAGGTTGATGAAGCAGTCATCATTGAAGTGCTTCACACACACAAAAATGACCTTATCCACAGATGTGGTACATTTCTATAAAAAATAAAACTCAACCAGACACTTTGAAAAGGTTCTGATGCTGGGAGACGGTGTAATGAAGCGTGTGGGTTACTACATCCAACAACACAACATTTTGACTTATCCTCTCGTAACTTCTGCATCCTGGAGCTTGGACTACAAAATAAAAGCCAGAAATAAAAATGGTGGATTGCTCGAAGTGTTGGACCTGGAGTTGATGAACTAATATGGCAGTTCTGCTGCAAATACTGTGATGTTATTGTTCAAAAAACATAATAGAGAATAGAAAAATATAAACAGATTGAAAAATATGAGCAAAACAGAAAATAAAGATATCTACAGAGCACCTGAAGAGACTAATTTGAACTTTTCTGTACTTCTAAGCACTATAAATATACAACAAAATGCATTTAAGGGCTAAAAAAGTGGAATTATGTCCCCTTTAAAGGATCAATAAATCAGACCTAGTGGTCGTTAGTGTAACTGCAGTTGTTTATTTATTCATCATCATCCCAGGATGAGCTTTTATAGCAGATGATACTGTGACTAGAGGTCGGGACGCGACCATGGACCAGAGGAGAACCATTATAAAGGAATCCAACATTGTAACAGTGATGATCCTTATCTTTGATATATGGTTAATGTGGGTGTGGCCAACAGAGGTACCCCACCATGTAAGTTAAGGCCATTCTATGCTGATACACTTTGTAATTTGTACAGATTAAACATAACAGCATTATGTAATCATCTTACACATAATAAGTAACTGTAATCTCTTAGTTTGAATAATTCCAATAAATTCATTTTGTCTTTTTCATTTAATCAGACAACTTTTTTCAGGAAATTAACTTTGATCTCCTAACATGTTTTGACTGCCAACTGTCAGTCATCTTCAGAGGCATCTGCTGATGACTTTGATGTGTCCTTATGAGCTATTTTTGGGCGTGGCTGACTTGATGGTCCCAGGTATGAGAGAGTGAACATGTTCCCTCATATCTGTTGATGTTGATAATATCAACAGTTTAAACACTTTTCCCTCTCAATGCGATGCATTTCCCAGAAACCCAAGTGTAAGTAGCAAAAGAAACCATCAGTCACTCAATCTAATGATGTTTTAAAACGAGCAGCGGGAGAAAGACGTGGAACGGGAACCGGTAAGAATGCGTTTGTTGATGGTTTCTATGAGATGACGGATCTATAGATAAGTTTCAGGCTAAATTTAAACTGGGCAGAAGCTCATTAGACAGCAGCTGATTGTTAGCACACAGGCTGATCACAGTTAGCATGCTAACATTAGCTTCTCCTCTATGTTGGGTATCGATGTAATGACAGATAATTATTTACCTATGGAGAGATAACTCAGAAAACTGAAGAGATGGTGGTGTGTGTGTGTGTGTGTGTGTGTGTGTTACGAGTGTATTTTATGACAATTATGTACCACTTATTTAAAAGTTGTAATTTTGTTTTTAAGTTTATTACCTGCTAAGTCTAGAAAAGTAGAAATAATTCTAATTTAAGAGAATGTTAAAATATTTTACATTTAATTTCACACCCACCAAAGATTAATAAAGTGTTTCTGCTGCTCTTTGTATTTTGTCATTAATTTTCCAAATAACATTGTGAAGTTTTTTTAATTGAAAAATATAAAACCATAGAAGGTTGTAGCTTTAAACAATCACTTTGCATATTTATTAACTTTGTGTTTTTGCCAAAACCACAGACGGATCAAAGCAGCCAGATTGAAATGTTTGGTTGAATAAAGCAAAGACACCAGGTGGGAGTGGGTGGTCTGAGAACGGACATTTACAAGTGAAGGGGGTCCAGTAACACTTATCACTGACAGGAAGACAATGTACAGTAAAGCAAAAACACACAAGATGCTAAATATTTCTATCTGGAACTACACGTTATTTAGCTAATGCTACATTGTTCATACATATTTCACTAGTGGCCAAATCTTGACTTGTGACTTTAATATGTTTCTAGTTTGTGGAGAAGGATTTAGACTTTGATACTTCACGTGTACGAAATATTACCACCTTTACCAAAAGCATTACATTAAAATGACCAATCGTCCTTTAATCTATGTTTTTACAATTTTAATGTACATACTGTACACAATAATGTCTATGTAACACCTCTGCAGTAATTACAGTATAACTACAGTCAGTAGTGATGGGTGTAGAATGTTTAATGACCACAGTCCATGGAACAAGTTTAAATTTCCGGCTTATTATTTGACATTGAAGACAGAAAAAAACAGTTGACAAGACAATTAACATAAAATTCCAAATACTACTTCAAGAAAATTAAATATTTTTACCTTTTTTTGGTCATTTGGTTTCTAAATCTTTTTTTCTTTTAAACCTATTTTTTAGAATTAAAAGTATATTATTCTCAACCGAGGTTACTGTTGTAATAGTATCTAGTTTTATCATTTAATCTATTTAGGTTAACTAAGTATTTTTCTGAATACACTCTAGTTCTTTAGTTTCAACATTTAGTTACAGTTTCCCTTTAAAGGTGCAGTCCGCAAATCTTAGATCCCTCCCTCCCTCCCTCTCCTTCCTCGCTGCTCTCTTGCCCTGCCTAGAAACTTTCCAAAGTCCCTCCATCAGAGGAGCTAACAAGCTAACGTTAGTCCGACAGCAACATCACAGTAATATAACATGCTCTGTTAAAAGCATATTACTGCAGCTCTTCTCTCTCTCTATGTGCACACACCTCAACAACAGCAACAACACAGTGTCACTTACAGCAGCCCACATGGAGGCTGCTGCGCGCACATGAACAACACATGTACTACAGAGTTCTAGTGTAACAATTACAAATCAAACATAATGTAAACTACTAGTTTTATGTAAAGCTGTCCTTACATAATGACAGCTTTAGCAAATATGAGATAAGAGTTGCAGACTGCACCTTTAAGTTCACCTTGTTTTTGTTTGTTGTTTGAACCAACCAAAACATTTACAATTCAAAAGCCACCATTACAGCATTACCATGTATGGTTGACAAAAAGAAAATAAAAATCAAATGAAATCAGCAAAAGACTGAACAAACTCTTAATCACTGTTAAATGTCTCTGTTCCTTTAACTGTGGGTTAGAGACGTTCACTTCGCTTTGCAGATGAAAATGATCAATATTACCAGTTTTTTAAAGAAACAGTAGAACGTCCAGCAGGGGGCGTGTTGCTCACTGGGTGACTCGCCATCTTGGATCTCACACGTGGAATTTAGCTCTGGATTCTTGATCCCAACCATAACATCCAAATAATATGCATAACTAAATTAAATAATACATCTAGTGGCTTCAAATATCAGTAAAAGTCTTTTTTTTCCAGCTCAATCCAGGCCATGCTTCAAATACACAAAATAAATCATTTATGTCCACCATTTTACATGAAACAACATAAATATGCTACCTTAGCTTTTCATTTCCATAAAATAACTAAGACATTATGACAAAATATTCCTTGGTAAAAATAAAATACAACTTTTAAACTCACCAAGTCCTGTTCGGCAATGTGTTCAACTTCAACCAGCAGAGTTAGGGTTTGGCTAATCCTAATCCTAATCCTAATCCTAACTGAGTATAATAATAAGTTTGCATAGACTCTTTACTTGGTTCCTTTTCTATTTTTAACAGCAGCAGAATGTCTGAGCAATAGACCCTGTGGAAAACCAGGAAGAGAAAACACAATCCGATTGGCTGTGGCTAGTCATATGACCCTAACCCTAACCCTAGCTGCAAAGTGACTCTTCAAAGTAAGAGCCTAAACAACTTAATCTTTCTAGTCTAATCTAATTTTAAATAAAGCAAAAATAACATTAATTTACATGGTTTTTTTGTTGTTGTTTTTTTTAAAATCTTTTAACATGTCTTTTAAACCAAATTAAATAGTATATTATGAAATATTGCTTTGCTTATAATTTGAATGATTTTTTAATCCTGATGATCTCTTTATTGTCTATTTATCCATTGTAATATATTTGTTTATGACTGTTTTTATTAACAGGCTTTTATCTAATACTGCTTTTGTAAACCAGGGTTGCATCTACATTGGTTCAGAAAGATTGTTCTTCAGAATAGGCACAATTTTGCTGCTAAATACAGCAAAACTAGCATTTTTTGACATTATGTACAATCTGTCAAGCTGAGACCCAGATATGGCCCTAAACTAAGACTTCAACTAAAGAACAAGGGCTAAAAACCCAACAAATTACAGATCTCAACACAATCTGTGTCAACTTTGCATTTTTAGTCACATGTAATCCTTTAACTTTGCACTCTATTAAATTATATTTGTTGTATTTTCTTAAATCTTGCATTTTTCTATTTCAAAATGAAATATTTGTGTTTATGTTGTTTTTTTGTGTCGTGTGTGTTTAAAAGCCTCCAAAGGCAATAAAACTCACCATTAACAGAGAGTTTACTGGTTCTATCATATATTTGGTGTTATATTGTCCATCATAAGTAATAATAATCATATGTCAATTCGAGGTTGTTCCATGTATTAATAATTATATTAATAATTCATTGGATTTTATAAAGAGCTTTTTCATAGATGTACATTATTCAGGGAAAGGTGGGCTGGTGTTGGGGGGACGTTTCGAGTCGGGGTATGGGTGATCAGCGGCGGCCTCCTCAGGGGTGTTGTACTGGTGACGTGGCCGTTGGTGTGGGGTAGCGACGCCCGGGTGGGGGTGCTTGGGTGCACTTGCTTTGTAGGTTTGTAGCTGGTGGTTGGGGTTGAGTTGTGGGGCAGAGCTAGCCTGTGTTGGTCCTGGTGTTGCTTCTCATGGCGGCAGAGCGGACTGTTCTGGGCAGGTCAGAGGCAGTGTCGCCCCCTGGGACGCTGGGGTGTGTGGCTTGGGGGGTTGGGAGTGCAATCATGCGCTGTGGGCACTATGATTTGGGGTGTGGCACAAGTGAGCGTTTCTCACCGTCTCTCCCAGACATATCGGTCTAGCGGAGGGCCGGCCGTAGTCCTGAGGCGGCTTCTGGACATGCTGCCTCTGGACCGGTTCCCTGTGGCCTGGGGTCTGGGCATGACTGGCTCTAAGCACGACCACTGGTGGGCGCCTACTGGCTCACTTTCTGGCTTGGTGCTGGTTAACCCCTGGGTTAGGGCCTCGGCCCATTTGCTGGGGTCATGGGCAGGAGACTCCGTGGGCCACCCCCCGAGCAGTCGGTGTTGGAGTGTGGATGCTGGCAGGGGCCCTTGGGGCTAAATATTAGGGCGGAGTGGCCTGGGGCTCCTTGGCTCCCAATGTTGCTAGGGGCGGAGCCTGGGTTCTCAGAAGTGGTTCCGTCACATACATTGATCATGGATGCACTGGCCTTGGGCTGTGGGAAAAACTCCTACTTAACCTTAGACACGTTGATCCCAAATACCAGTTTTAGGTATTACCACTCACTCCTTCCACCATTTTACTTAAGCTGGGTGATGTGTCACCACCTTACATTTACACACTTATCACCAGACTGCCTGAACTGATTACAGAACACAATAAATACAATGTACACAACTATAAACATCACATTTCACTCTCACCTTAACCCCCTGAAGTACAGTGGGATATTTCATCAAAGTGTTCTTAGTAGAGCCAGGCCTACGGTTTAAACCTGGTTTAGCCAAACCATCTGTGACCACGCTGGCGTTTCCCATTCCATCAAACTCTTCTCAACTTGGAACTCTCCAGCTCAGCCAATCAGCTGACAGTATTTAGCTTAAGTGCTCGTCCTTATAAGACCCACAAGATCAATCAATGATTTAATGATTATAGAGTGAGGGTGCATGCTTAAAAAAAAGACGTCTTTTAAAACAGGCATCGCGAAATTTAGAAAGAAAGTGTCTCTCCTCAAACATGGTAGAAGTTCATACTGCCTGGAGAAAATGTTTTTTAATGAAAAAGTCTCTTGCAAAGCTAGAACCTCCTATTATTCAACTTTAATAGAGGAAAACAAAAATAATCCATGGTTTCTATTCAACACTGTAGCCACGCCCACCAATAGCCACAGCTCTGTTGAACCCTCTATTCCTGTCAACCTGAGCAGTGACGACTTCATCAACTTCTTTACTGATAAAATTCTAACAATTAGAAACAAAGCTAATGTCCTCCCTGCAGGAGTGATCAATACTTTATTAAACAAAGAAGCTCCTGAAATATCCTCAACATGCAGCTTTTATTTACATAGTTTCACTCCAACTGGTCTGTCTGAACTGACCTCAATAGTTAGTGCTTCTAAACCAACAACCTGTCTTTTAGATCCAATCCCAACTCCACTATTTAAAGATGTTCTTCCACTAATCAGCACTAATATGATGAACTACATTAATACATCTATAGTAACAGGTTATGAACCACAGGCCTTTAAAACCTCTGTAATCAAACCTCTCCTTAAAAACAACCTTTGATCCATTTATTGATCAATATCTAATCTACCTTTTATTTCCAAAATTATTGAAAAAGACATCACAGGTCAACTATGTGATCACCTTCATAGGAACAATTTATAGAGAGCTTTCAGTCTGGCTTTAGAGCCAATCACAGCACAGAGACTTAGTAACAGTAACCAATGATCTCCTATTAGCAGATCCAGATTAACAGTTCACTGTTCCCTGGGCAACAATATTTAAGGGCCCTATCATCACGACCCCAGGATTACTAAAATATGGCAAAATAATAAATACATTCTCGTAATATACATAAATATACTCAATACACCCATATCTCACTGTCATCAAGAGCATTTTGATGTACAGATGTGCAAATGCTCATAGAAATACAAACGCTACACTATGTCCTCTTGTCAAAGCCACTCACACGCATATGATGCTATGAAAATAAAACACATCAGTATAATCTGGTTAAACTGACCCACTACATTAGAGAGGGAGGGACGTGGCCCCCATTTTCAGAAAAAATAAATAAGCAACCACTTTCCAATCATCCAGTATTTATTTAACAACACTTATTGTTAACACAGATGTAATGAATTGATAGAACATCACAGAGGAACAAAACTAAAATCTATAATCTGATAGGATCAAGTGCTATTTCATTTTAAACAGAAATCACCGTTACCTCAGAATTCAACAGGACAATCAAGTGGTGCAATGTAAACATTTTGAAATGTGCCAGCTTTCTCTCAACAACGATAAATAATTTATTTTTATTGAGTCGTCACAAGGAGAGAAAAATAAATAAAATGCAGTATCAACTGCTCAAATAAAAATGTTGGTTGTAAGATCATTTGAACTTGTTTTAAAACAGAAAACAACCTCTAACGTCACAATTCAACCAGACAGGCAAAGGTTAAACATTTCAGTGCAACATAAACATCTGGAAACCTGTCAATTTCTCTCAAAGAAATGCTGATCTGGCAAAATACACTGGAGCTAAAAAAATGACCTATATTTGGTATATGTTTTAAACAGAGTCTGCACCAGGCAGTATTAAATAGGGAGCATTAAGAAACCTGCGGGGGGCACAAAAACACACAACGCTGTATAAACACAGCCACAAAAACAAAGTTAGCTCGCTAACATACCTCTGACCAAGTGGTCGCTATACACACGGGCATCAGCAGACTCTGCTCCTCCTGACCACAGACAAAGGTTTAAAATACACTTTTTACAGCGTTGTTCTGTGAGCTTTTTATATTTCTCTTCTTTTGTGAACGAAAATCTTCGGTTCTTTATAAAATCTCTCTTTCTTTTCTCTGTTAGAACGATTGGAGCATCCGTAAACAAAACATGGACATTTTGATGATTTCAGACGACAGATTCCCAAGTTTCCTGCTCTCCATCAGAATTTAGCGCTCTAGCTTTGTTGTGATGCAGCAATGTGAGTGACATCAACAGAGCAGGCCATAGACATATACACATTCTATTGGCTGATCCTAACAACAGCTCTAGGGTACGTTCAATAGCACAGTATATTATAACTATGGAGCATACTCCCGTCCGCTGTCAGTGAATGGACACAGTCAGTTAATAGCCAATCAGATATCTGTGAATAAAAAGCTCCCCCTGTATTGGGAAGAGTGTGTGTGTGGGGGGGGCACAGCAGGTCAGCTGAAGGGCACAGCCCGCAAATGCCCCCCCATGACGCCAACTCTGGCTTTAAATTTTCAGCATTTCTGATCACTTTCTCCTTTTTTAGTTTCCGTTTAGCGCTCCCACTTAGCTGCCTCTCATGTTTGCATTTTTTGAGAGGTTGATTTTCGTCACCTGGCTTTGATCCGTCTGGCCGCCTCTCATTGGTCAGCTCGTATACAGGTGAGGGTTAGAGTTAGAGTTAGACAGAACCCACTTTGTTAATAATCTCTCCTCAGTGATTTTATTTGGTCCAAAACACCTCAGAGATAAATTATCAGAGTAAATAGTGTCTCTAGATGACATCACTCTGTCACCCAGCACCACAGTAATAAACATAGACATTATCTTTGATACTGACTTATCCTTTAATTCTCATATTAAACAAATCACAAGGACAGCCTTCTTCTACCTCTGTAATATCTATAAAATCAGGAATATCTTGACCCAGAGTGATGCTGAAAAACTAATCCATGCATGTGTTACATCTAGATTAGATTATTGTAACTCTATACTGTCAGGATGTCCTAGTAACTCACTAAAAAGTCTCCAGTTAATTCAGAATGCTGCAGCTAGAATACTAACAGGTACTAACAGGAGAGAACATATTTCTACAGTATTGGCTTCTCTTCATTGACTTCCTGTAAAATCTAGAATAGAGTTTAAAATCCTCCTGTTAGCATACAAAGCTCTACATGATCTAGCTCCTGTATATCTATAGCAGTGGCGGCTGCTGGTCTTTCATGCAGGAGAAGCTCATTTTCTGCCTACTTCAGAAAATGTATCTGTTTATTTAAATGTTGACTTCTAGTAGAATCACATTTTGTTGTCAACAACTATTTGTAGATTATCACGCACAGCACGTGCGTAGCTGCTGCGCGCTGGAGTGTGAGTGTTTGGTCAAAAAGTCTCACAACACAAGCAGTAACAGTCTCCACAAACACCAAAAACAGACACTAGGTTTGTCAGAAGTTGATTCGCTATGAGAGGATCAGCAAAGTCTCCGTGTCAACACAGAGCAACGGACTGAAATATTTGAAAAACCCGCCTGTGTGCTTACAACGTCATACTCTCTGATTGGCTCATTTCGCTGTCAATCAAAATGAATTAGCCTGAGACAGATCATCCAATCATCATCCATTATTCCAGCGTCCGGAACAGACAGATCCAGCCCACTGCTCCATAGACCTCCTGTGAAGCCCGGCGTCCGATGGGCGGGACTAAGTGCGTCATAACCGAGCATTTATCCAATGAGCGTCTAGTTTGACTGCAGTGGATCAACCACTAAATCCTCTCCCATTGAAGTCAATTGAAGCTGAACTTCACCACTGTTTATTAACACTGTGACGCTGCGGTAATGAATGAAGAACGTCACGCTGTCACTGTCAGTTTCCTGTTATAAGAAGCTGATTCTGAACTAAACATACATGTGTTCTGTCATATATTTAGTCAATGAAATGTACACACAACACTACATATTTGACCACTGATTTTAGGGGAAGCTGAGGTTCCCTTGTAGTCTTAAAGCATCCGCCACTGGTCTATAGAGACCTGTTAGTGCTCTATCAGTCCAGGTAGATCACTCTGCTCTCAGTCTGATGGTTTTCTAGAAGTTCCTAAAGTATCTAGAAGTAGAACAGGAGGCAGAGCGTTCAGCTACCAGGCTCCTCCCTTTAGAACCAGCTCCCAGTCTTACTACAGGAGGCTGCTACTCTCTACACCTTTAAAAGTAAGCTCAAAACCTACGTATTTACTAAAGCGTATAACGTATAATAGTGTTAACATAACCACTAGGAACAAAGCTCTAAACCTAAAAATTGGAACTAAGAACTAAGATGATATAGTAGAACACAAACATTATAAACATGATCCACCATCTACACACATAGCTCTAATGGGCTGTAATGAGGTGTTTTGTCCAGGGACACGGTTGTGCCAGGTTGTTAGGCTAACCTAGAAATATTATTTTACAGAGTTATTTACCAAATAAATTCATTAAAAATCCTACAATGTGATTTTCTGGATTTTGTCTCTCATAGTTGAGGTTTACTTATGATGATAATTACAGGCCTCTCATCTTTTTAAGTGGGAGAACTTGCACAATTGGTGGCTGAATACATACTTTTTTTGCCCCACTGTATCGCAGGGGTCATGGGGGTGCCAATCTCCGGCTCTCATTGGGCGCTGGGCGGGGTTACACCCTGGACAGGGTGCCAGTCCATCGCAGGGCAACACAGACAAACAACCACTCACTCTCATTCACTCTTATGGGCAATTTTAGAGAATCAACAATCAGTTATGTTTTTGGATTGTGGGAGGAAGCCGGAGGAAACCCATGCAGCACGGGGAGAACATGCAAACTCCACACAGAAAGGACTCAGGTGTCCACCCCTGGACTTGAACCCAGAACCTTCTCGCTGTGAGGCGGACGTGCCAACCACTAACCCACCGTGCGCCCCCCCACTGTATGACTAGTAGATTCTTAAAGTTACCAGCCAACCAGATTTTCCACCAGCCAAATGTTTTTAGCAAAAATAAACAACATTATGAGCTACAGAATAGATTTAAGCGTTCATGTTTTTTTTCTCTTTTAAATAAAAATGTTTATTTTAGTTGATTGCAGAAATATATTAAAATGGTAAAACATAAACTATGAAATTTTGGGTGTGTCGGAGAAGTGAACCTTTTATAAAGTATATTCTTATAACTTAATAAACAAACTTCACTCAGATGAAAATTGAATCCCTGGAACACTGAAGTTAGAAAGAGTAGAAGTAATCACTATTAAGAATGACATGTACTGTAGAGAAAACATGTTTTACTAACATGCATGTTCTTCAAATGTAAACAAACTGTATAGTGCATATTTTAAAGATCAACAAATGGTGGAATACCAGCCACTCACGACCCGACATCCATTTAGTAATAAAACTCCTCAATTTCTTCTTCTTTTCAGATCCTCTATCATCTACATTTTCCCCTGAGTCAGCAGCAGTCTTCCTTTTTTACAGTTCATAATAAATATCTCCACGTTTGGTTTTTGTAACTCATTTCACAACTTAATTTCAAATCCTATTGTTTGTTGTTGTGCGCCGTTCCATTTGTCTTCTCCAATAACAAACCATAACAATCACGCTAACGTAAACACGAAGCCAATTGTTGTACGACATGTCACGATATGGTATTCATGGGAAATGTAGGATTATGTAACACATATGATACTTAGATTATTAAGCAAAGTAAAGTAATAGTGAAACAATAAGTATTTAAGTATAATTTTAGACGAGTCAATCAATCAATCAGTCTTTATTTGTATAGCGCCAATCATAACCAATGGTATCTCAAGGCACTTTACAGTAGAGCAGTCTTAAGGACGGACTCTTCATTTTATGGATACACACATATGCATATATACGTATATACACATACATATGTATCCCACACCCAACATGAATTCATCATGGCAGCAAGGAAAACCTTCTGTTAAGCAGCAGGAACCTTGTGTGGATCCCATTCCTATGATGAACAGCCATCCACGTTATGCTGTGTTGGGTGTGTGCAGAGGAAAGGGTGGAGACAGAGTTGTTGAGACTCTGTAACTCCACACTGAGGCTCCCACGGACCTGCAAGACAAAAGCCAGAAGGAGTAACAGGAGCAAACACACAAGGGAAGAAGCAGACATAGAGGGAGTGTTTGAAAGAGGAATGGGACCCTCTCCGGTCCCTCTCTAACCTAAATGACCCTCTCTCTTAACGCCCTCTCCAACCTCTCTCCAACCGAGCATGCCAGACCCCCCCCCACCGGCAGTCTATGCCTATTGCATCTTAATTATGAGCTATGAGCTGGTTCCTAACTAAAAGCTTTACCAAAGAGGAATGTTTTGAGCCTAACCTTAAAGGTAGAGAGGGTGTCTGCCCCCGAACCGTGGTTGGTAGATGGTTCCAGAGAAGTGGGGCCTGATAACTGAAAGCTCTTCCTCCTATACTACTTCTAGAGACAAATGGAACAACGAGTAGTCCAGCATTTTGAGAGCGTAGTGTTCTGGGGGGATTGTATGGCACTACAAGCTCCTTGAGATAGACTGGTGCCTGTCCATTTAGGGCTTTATAAGTGAGAAGAAGAATCTTGAATTCTATTCTATATTTTATGGGAAGCCAATGCAGAGAGGCTAATACAGGAGTAATGTGATCTCTTCTCCTAGTTTTAGTCAGTACACGTGCTGCAGCATTTTGAACCAGCTGAAGTGTCTTAAGCGACTTGCTCGGGCAGCCTGCTAAAAGAGAATTACAATAATCCAGTCTAGAGGTAACAAAAGCATGGACTAGTTTTTCGGCGTCGCTCTGAGACAGGATAGATCTGATATATTAGTCAAATATTGTACAATTTATTTAATTTCATGATTCTAAGTTTATTAAATTATTTTCAATATGATTAACTATATAATGTAATCATCTAAATACTTAAATATTAGCAAATATTCAATATAAATATAAAAAAGCAGCTTATGTTTAAAGTGCATTGGAACCATTAAAGCACACCGCGACATAGCTTAATGATAACTCTGATCCATATTTAACATGATTACTATAATAATTATTGATTAAATTCCATTGACAACATGAATGAAAGGAAAATGAGAAGGTCATCACTATAGGACCGGCTGATGCTAACGCTAGGCAGTGACTCACCACTTTGCTCCGTTTCACATAGTGAGGGACTTGATCGCGGTGGTCAGTGTTTGGCAGTCATGAGTTATCGCTTAATTAGATCACTTTCATGGTTTTATCATTAACTGAAGTTAACCTACCTGTAGCAACAACATCCATAGCATATCTTGCATGTGTCCACCGCTTTCGGGTAGCGCAAGAAATAGACTTTCTAATTGGTTGTTGCGTCCCTAGTCTAGGGTAGGAACAAACACATTTAAAAGAAACACAGAGAGTTGAATAAGGCAAAGGTCATTTATTGCCCAACAATTAAACACAAAAACAGAAACATAAACGTCAGGGTGAACCAAGGCCAAAATAATAAATAAACTCCTATATTAAGCCTATACACAAAAACACTAGAAAACAGGAAATGAAGGCAGCTCATCCCTACAGCTTCTTTACTAAATATAAACAATAATTCCAGGTCCAGTTCAAACTCAAAACGCTGGTTAAACCAGGAACACTGAATACACACACACACTTCACACAGCCAGATACACTCTTGGTGGACAGCAAGGAAGGGAGAGTCACACAGCCATTACTGCTCTCCACCAGCTTCTGGGGTAGACAGTCCTTATGTAGGGCCACACCCTGGGGAGAACCAATCAGCATCCTTGGTGATGGCCACTCCCTGCTGTCCTGCTCATTGGGATAGATATTAAATTGTGGAAGAGCTCTCACTCCTCCACCAATACAGTAAACACAATAAGGCACCAGCTGTAACATTGGTCAAGCAGAGTCACGTGACTACAGGCAACCCAGTAGCCAGATACACATTACGTTTTAAAATGTAAACACTCAAAAACCTTCAAATTTCATGGTGGAAAAACAACCCAATTTGGCAACAATAACGTGTTGCCTTGTTTCTGCAGCCTGCCAATTCAAACAGACGCAGCGGTATTTATTTCGTTCTTCACCAGCCAAAATGGCTAGTAACGCTACAATGTTACTCGCCAAAGTTAATTTTTACTTGCATTTGGCGGGTGTTAATTTAATGCCCTGCACAAATCGCAAAAAGGAGAATCCGAGGAAGCAAAGCATGGTGCGGAGCAAAGAGGTATGTGTGAAAGCACCCTAAACCTGGTTTGGAGCAGGTTTGCGCCATGGACTGTGTTACTATGGTAACTAAGATGTTTTCCTGTTGATGAAATCGTAGTTCCAGTTAGAACCCGGACTCTTAGGTTAAATCTGGACTTAACCCTGAGCTGGGATTGATGAAATACCCCTCAGGGTATAACTGGCCTTTTTTGACTACTGTTGATTTTACCTTTATATCTCACCATAAAAACGGTTTAACTTGCCTTGTTTGGTATCATTATTTTCAGCACAACTTCAGCTATAAGAATTTATAGTTTAATGATCATGTTGACATACTGTATAAACACAATGGACTTAAAATCACACAAAAACACCAAATTTGTATAGAAAAAATGGGTATTTTTTACTGTGAAAACCACAAATATGTTTAATGAACTGATTTGATGAATGGGAATGCAAATACAGTATAAAGTGTAATTATCAATAACATACGTACAAGTTCATCTAAAAAACTACCACATCAAATACAAAAACGTTTCACATACAATCAAAATTCCTACGACTTCAGACATAATAATGTGTTCAGACCAAACAGGGTTAAATCTAACGTTAGTAAACATAGTACTGTGTATAGAGCCATGAACCTCTGGAATAACCTTGATGCAGAGACACAACAATCCATAAATATGACAAGATTTAAGGAGAAAACACGGAGGATATTTCTACACACATACAGATCTCAAGTCAACTCTTCATTGAACTCTACAGCGACGACATGGAACTCATCAACTGGTCATTGAGCGCCATCGACTCCTTCACGACGAGGCGATTACTACAGCACGAACCAGCGTGTCCAAAGGACACATACCCAGGTGGATATGTCATGGATGCACGAGGGAGAAGCCAGATGCTCTGTCTCTCTCTGCTGACAGTGGAAGATGTGGAGGACATCTATCTGCTAGGAGTCATGATCTTTGGCCTGCTAATGATGGGGGTATGTGTATGTGTATGTGCCTTTCTGATGGATCGTAAGCTGAGGCGACTCTCAGAGGATATGAAGGTACTTTGAAAGAAGAAGAACTTTTCGTTTGGAGAGTTGGAGGAACGTAAACAACGACTGGAAAAGAAAGGTCGAAGAGATACGGAGAAAAAGGACAGTGAGGAGGAGTAACAACAGGAACAATGACTGCAGACGAGAACACATCACATAAAAAAGGACAAAAAAAAAAACCTTAATGAAAAGATGAAATTATGGTATGAAGAAGATAAGAATGTTTGACTAGGGAAGAAACGAGGTTTGATGTAAAATTATCTGTGTTCAAATCAGGGGACGGATCTAGAAAAGCAAAATGCTTTTTTCCGTCGTCCTTTCCTACATGAAAAAAAGACAAAAACAAAAAAACGATGATGTGATTTTGCTCTGAATGTCAAAGTGAATTTCTGTGATTGCAACCATGTCGGAAATGAACTGAATAAATAAATAAATTAATTAATTAAATAAATAACTTTACATAAAACAGCAGGATGTGCCTGAGGCGTTTTTCACAAATAATCTAAAACTGTTTACAAAACATCACAATCAGATGCTACAGATTATTTTTTCCACAAACAGTAAATGAGACAGAGGGACGTATCACAGGGTGTGTCCCATCACCTGTTGACCACCTGGAGGTGGAGCCTGCACTTCAGTCTGACCATCATCTGTTTCTCTGAACCCTAACCCTAACCCTAACCCTAACCCTAACCCATTTTCTTCCTGAGACAAGGAAGGGAGAAAGACGTGTTTTCAGCTCTCTCCGGGAAAGCTACACTCCCGTCTGATAACGCGACCTTGACTACCAGCGAGCAGCGACCAGCTGCATCTGGAAAACTGGGCCCAGACATGCCACCAAAAATGGAAGAGAACTTTAAGCTATTCAAAGAAGAGCTTAAAGAAATGATTAAGGACATGAAAGAGGAACTATCTATGAAGATGGAGAACATGACGAATGCCTTGGAGAAATCATTGAAAATACTGGAGAATGATGTCAAGGTACTGAAAGAAGAAAATGTAAAGAATGCAGAAAAGATAAAAACATTGGATGCGAGGGTTGAAGAACTGGAAGAAAAGAAAGAGAAAAGGATGTCATCATCACGGGCCTAAAGATAAGGCCAAGGAGCTACGCCAGTGCAACAAGACAAACTGAGGATCAGACCAGCGAAGACGAAAAATCGATTGAAGAACAGGTGATTGATTACCTGGACTCGAAAGGCATTGAAGTGAACCCAGACAACATCAACAACTGCCAGCTGCTGCCAAAACGCAAAGACACCAGAGATGTGAAAATTACATTCACCAACGTGAAATATAAAGCTGAAATAATGAAACAAGGAAGAAAACTGGCCGGAACGATGGTGTTTATGAACGAGAACCTGACGAAGCAAAACGCAAGTATCGCATGGAAAGCACGCCAACTAAAGAAAGGAGGAAAAATTGTGAAAAACTGGACCAGAGGCTGCAGGATTTACATTACACCTCCAGGAGGAGAAAATGGAAAACCCGTTCTAGTCCAAAGGATGGAAGACCTGGAAAAATACGAATGAGGTGCCTAAACGTCAAGAACACTGATAAAGGTCATGGATATGGACAGAATCACTAAAAATCATCCGCAACATCATCAACATCAACAACGGGAGATTAATCAAGTAGACGAAGTGGACCCAAACAACTTTTCACATTGGAAACAATACACGAACAGCCATTACTACACAGAGAATGACTTCAAAGTGGAAAATAAGAAGGAAAAAGGTCTGTCACTTGTTCACTGTAATTGTCGCAGTATGTATGCAAATTTTGAAGACATTAAGGATTACATCTCTACATTGTATAGGTTTGACATAATAGCACTATCAGAAACTTGGATGAATGAAAAAAAAGGCATGGATTTTATGATAAAAGGATATAAATTTGTCTATAAGAACAGATTACATAAGCCAGGAGGAGGGGTAGCACTATTCATAAAAGAAAATATAGATATGGAGATAATAGAGTCTTTGAGTTTAGCTGTGGAAGAAGTAATGGAATGTATAACAGTGAAAATTACAAGTCCAGAGGGACGTAAGATAATAATCTGCTGTTTATATCGTGCACCTGACTGTAAAATAGACATATTTAATGAGAAACTAACCAAAATGATAGAAGGAATCAAAAATAAGAGATTACTGATATGTGGAGACTTCAATATAAACATTTTAAATCCTTTAAAAAATACACACATTGAAGACTTTACTAATTACATGTACACAAATGGATTAAAACCTCTCATAACGAAACCAACCAGAATTAATAAACACAGCTCAACACTGATAGATAACATCTTCACAAACATACAAAACACAGATGTAAAGAGTGGTATATTAATAAATGACATCTCTGATCATTTACCAATATTTATGATACTAAACGCAAAAGAGAAGAAGAACCGTGTAAATCATAACACACAGACATACAGGAGACTGGAAGGAGAAAAAACAATTACAAAACTTTAAACAACAGATAAAAAGACAGACGTGGGAAAGTGTCTTCAAGGAAGAAGACGTGAACGTAGCATATGACACATTTACAGACACAATAACGACAATATACGATAAATGCTGCCCTTTGAAACAAATAACAACCAAAAGTAAAATAAACAATGTACCATGGATTAATAAGAAAATAGCCAACGTATGCAAAAAGAAAAACATACTATATAAAAAATATATAACAGAAAAAACAGTAAAGCAGAAATACGTTATAAAAAATACAGAAAAAAGTTAATAATTTACTTAGAGAAAAAAAAAGAGAATATTATGAAAAACAATTAAAAGAGAATAAAAACAAAAACAAAAAATTGTGGGAAATAATAAATAACATAACCATGCGCAAAAGCAAAGAAAAAAATGCAGATCATTTTATAATAAACAATGTAAAAGAACACAATAAAAACATAATAGCACAAGAACTCAACAGTTTTTTCATAAATACTGGAAAAGACATAGAGAAAGAGATAAATAAACACCCAACACTTAAATGGAACCATTTTGACAATGAGAAGAAAGACATTGATAAGTATCTTGTACTCGAAGAAGTAACAGAAGCAGAGGTGGACAGAATAATCACTACCAGTACTTCAAAAAAATCCAGAGACATTAATAATCTAACTATGAGTCTAATAAAAACCATAACAGCTGAAATAACCCCGCCATTAACACATATAAGTAATCTATCATTCAAGAATGGGGTATTCCCAGAAAAAATGAAAATTGCAAAAATCAGACCGATTTACAAGGGTGGAGAAAAATGTAATTTCACTAATTATTGACCTATATCAATATTACCACAACTGTCAAAAATTCTGGAAAAACTGTTCATGAACAGACTCGACAAATTTATAGAAGACAATAATATACTACATGAAGGACAATATGGGTTTAGAAAAGGATCGACGTTCAACAGCAATGGCTATAATTGACATCACGGAGAATATAAGAGAAGCATTAGAAAAAAAACTATTTGTATTTGGAATTTTTCTGGACCTAAAAAAAGCCTTTGACACAATTAATCATGATATTCTAGAAGAAAAACTTCAAAATTACGGAATAAAGCGTAACGCCTTAAAATGGATTAAAAGCTATATGACAAATAGGAGACAATATGTTGACTTTGAAGAACACACATCAAAATGCCAAACCATACAGTGTGGTGTTCCACAGGGTTCAATTTTGGGGCCAAAACTGTTCATTCTATACATAAACGACATTTTCAAAGTCACCAATTGCCTAAAACTAACATTGTTTGCAGATGACACAACCATTCTATGCTCAGGCAAAGACATTAACACTTTAATAGAGTCAACAAATGAAGAACTATTAAAAATTCAAACATGGTTAGATATAAATAAACTAGCCCTAAACGTCAGTAAAACAAAATTCATTAACTTTGGAAAGAGAAAAAAAACAGGAGATATAAGACTGAAACTAAACATGGAAATAATAGAAGAAGTAAAAGAATATAGGGTACTAGGAGTGTGGATGGACGACAAGCTGACCTGGAAAAAACATATACAAATAGTTAAAAACAAAGTTGCCAAAAGCAGTTACATCCTATGGAAGCTTCAACAAATCCTACAAACCAAATCACTTAAAACAATCTATTCTTCACTCATAGCATCGCACTTAAACTACTGCTCCGAAATATGGGGAAATAACTACAAAACGTATCTTGAACCACTATTTAAACAACAAAAAAAAGCTATAAGAATTTTACATAAAGTACCACACAACACACACACAAACGAATTATTTGAGAAGTCAAAATACCTAAAACTGCAAGAAATAATACACTATAACACACAAATACACGCATTTAGGGCTTCATCTAAAAAACTACCACATCAAATCCAAAAACGTTTCACTTACAATCAAAATCCCTACGAATTCAGACATAATAATGTGTTTAGACCAAACAGGATCATATCAAACGTTGGCAAACATAGTACTGTGTATAGAGCCATGAACCTCTGGAATAACCTTGACAAAGAGACACAACAATCAGATAATCTGAAACAATTTAAGGACAAAACGAGGAGGACATTTCTACACACATACAGATCTCAAGTCAACTCTCCATTGAACTCTACAGCGACGACATGGAACTCATCAACTGGTCATTGAGCACCATTGACAAAATCTTCTCAACGAGGCAATTGCTTCAGCACGAAATACCGTGTCCAAAGGACACATACCCAAGTGGATATGTCATGGATGCATGAGGGAGAAGCCAGATGCTCTGTCTCTCTCTGCTGACAGTAGAAGATGTGGAGGACATCTATCTGCTAGGAGTCATGATCTTTGGCCTGCTGATGATGGGGGTATGTGTCTGTGCATGTGCCTTTCTGATGGATCGTAAGCTGAGGCGACTCTCAGAGGATATGAAGGTTCTCAGAGAGAAGAAGAACTTCACGTTTGGAGAGTTGGAGGAACGTAAACAACGACTGGAAAAGAAAGCTCGTGGAAATACGGGGAAAAAGACTGTGATGAGGAGTAACAACAGGAACAATGACTGCAGACGAGAACACATCACAAAAAAAAAAAACAAAAAAAAAAAAAAAAAGGGAAGAAACGAGGTTGGATGTAAAATTATCTGTGTTCAAATTAGGGGACGGATCTAGATAAGCATAATGCTTTTTTCCGTCGCCCTTTCCGGCATGAAAAAAAAAAAAAAAAAAAAAAAAAAAAAAAAAAAAAACAATGATGTGATTTTGCTCTGAATGTCAAATGAATTTCTGTGAATGCAACCATGTCGGAAATGAACTGAATAAATAAATAATAAAATAAATTGTTCTAACTGTGTCAGGACGAGGGATGGGAATTGATAAGAATTTACCAATTCCATTTCCGTTATCGATACTACTTATTGATTCGAATCCTTTCTGATTCTGTTATCGATCCTCATTGGGTGAGGGAATGAAATATTACAAATTTGTTTTCTTCAACTCTTTATTATCTTATCTTTAATTTCCTGCAGGGATTTCAGCTCTCTTTTATTCTACCTGATAAAACAACTATAGATTATTTTCATGGCTGGCCCAGCCTATACGCAGACTAAGCGGCTGCTTAGTTCCCCCAACCTGGCAACCCCCCGTGTATGTTACTGGTACTGCTGTGCATTGCGCACATCAAAATTGGAATCACCTTTTACTCTTAAACATGTTCATAAATGAATCATTGCCCCTTTAGCACCAAAAGAATATCTGTAATATTACGTGAATATCTGTAAAAGTCACGTTTTTCTATTAGCTCTGTCTGCTAGCATAGCATCTCTTCTTCACTGCTAGAACAGCTTCATGCCAACCGACCACTGGGTTACCAGCGCCCTCTGTTGATCCAAACAAATATCTGATGTAAATACAGTACACTGACTAAAATCGAATATTTATTATGAAAATAACTAATAGCGTTCACGTTTTTCATGTTGTAGGCTGTCAATCACTAAAGCGTCTGAGTTTCCTGGTTTTACCCCTTGGCCATGTTTGCAGTGTGTTCATCTGGACTCTTGCTGTTCTCCTTCCTCAGAGTCACAGCCTCCTCTGGGGGCGGAGCCTCTGAGGAGGCTGTCACATGTCTGTCACATGTTCCCTCTCCTCTGTGTAGCGCATTCCTGTCAAGTATCCCGTTTTGGCCAGGAAACTCCCGTATTTCACCCCTCTTTCCCACTATCTTCCCGTATTAGTATTTTCCCGTAAATATCCCGTATTTTAATGTAATAATAATTAAAAGATGCCTTACTAAACTGAACGCCGTCACTAGCCTCTCGAGAACTTCCACCTGAAATGGACTGGGTGGCAGTTATCGCGAGATTAGTGCCGACAGCGGCAACAAACCTGGAAGTCAGAACAGAGATGATGAATGAAGACGTTCTGGTGATAAAAACTAAGAACTGGTGTAAATATGTTGTAAAATGTGACATAGAGTTTATCTTCATAAAGACCATCAGGATGTGACACAGTTACACGTTCTGTTAGATTAATAACTGAGAATAACTCCCACTGGAGGAAGGAATGACGTAAGTCACTGTGAAAAATTAGCAAATGTCACAAAAATACACTCCTTTCAAAAAGTGTTAAATAATGTAAAGTCTGTAATAAATGTGTCTAATAAGTCATTAGTGAATACCAGAGAACCACATGAGTGAGCATGAGAAATTATAAGAAAATATGTAATAAAATAAAATATTAATGTCTAACTTAAAGACAAACAACATGAAATTAACAGTAAATATGCAACATGTTGATTTGTATATAAACTATAAGTATATTAAATAAACACATATGCTTCATAAACACATTTATGTTTTTATTTAGACTGTTTTATAATTTAGGAATTAGGGCTGGGTGATATATCGACAAGATGTATCGAGTTTTCTATTTTGGTGATATAGAAAATATAATATTTCATATATCAATATATAATTATATGTGTATACATTATAGCTTATTATGTATCAAAATACTAGTTTTAGGAGTCGCTGATTTTACTTCTCAGAACAACATGTAAAGCTCAGTTAGATGATTAATAAGTGTCACATATTGATCAGCTGTTTGTTAATAAATGTGTCTGTGTAGCATTTAGCATCAGCAAATTTAACCCAGAATTGTTTTTCTGGTCAAAAAATTATCTAGATTTATATCATATTTCACCATTTTGAGAAAATATATTGAGATATGATTTTTGGTTCATATCACCAGCCCTAGTAGGAATGTTCACAGTATTTAAATGTTAATAAAGGTCGACCTACCAGATTATAATCACATTATTATATTTAATAAGTGGTTGATAAGTGGATATTATACATTTATTGTACATCTATATTAAAATATAAGTGATACTGGAGCTTGGTTGAGCAGGTTATTACAGCTCATATTGGGCACCAGAAAATTTCCCTTATTTTCAAATCCAAAACCCTAAAACAGATACGGCGTAGCGCTGTTTGTAAGAGTAGGACAATTATTTTCTAAACAAGAGGATTCACTGACTTCGTCGTCCTCACACTCGTAGTGACACTCAACGTGTTCCTCATCGTCTCTGTTTGTCTCGTCTGAAGCGCAGCAGCGCTTCATGAGTTGCGATTGAATTTTGATTGGTTGATGTTGGAATAAGAGAGAGGTGTATTATTTGCTTGCAAACACTTTCACTTTGTGAGAGAAGGAAGAATGTTACGTCCTCACTGTTAGTTTCTGCACCAAACGCGACAAAAATAATGAGGAAAAGTGCAGCGTTTTTAAGTAAGTAAGTTTTATTTATAAAGTGCTTTTTGCAGATAAAATCACAGAGTGCTGTACAGAGTTGTGGTACAAGTGCAACACAATAGAATAATAAAACAAGAGTTCATAAACATCATAAGAACAGCAACATTAAAGGATAAATAAAAACCAGTAACTAAAAGCTTTAATCTATCATAACTATTGATCTACTTGGTCTATCAAGATCATTTAAAAAAATGGTACTGTTTACAGTTTTGAGTCTTCACTTTTAACAGTAGTTTAAATAGACACTCTGTAATTCTGCATCTGGCCACTGTGTTGTCTTAAATCCGTCATGTGATCAGGACTCCAGACTAGTTGATTTTTTAAACTGATCCAGAATCAGTGTTGATTTAGATCTCCTTCAAAATGTAAGTGAATCTGCCACATGGTGTAAGATCTCACTGTGTTCAAAGTTTATTCTTATAAAAACAGGGTTGAGGGCAACATTCATCTCCTCCACAGGATTAAAACAACGTTGAATTTTAGCATTTCCAGGTTTCAAAGCATATGACAGATGATTTTCATTAGTTCATTGTGTATTTTCCTTGTTTTGAGATATTGTTAAAGGTCCTAAACATAATCTAAATTCAAAAAGTAAAACAAGAAAAAAACTGCCTTAAAGTTAAAGTTAATCAGATAGTCACATAAACACTACAAGATATTTCAAAGGGAAAACTGTGTAAATTCAAATGATTTCCATGTTACAGTTTCATTTAATGTTGTGTAGTTGTGTCATCTTTAATCCCAAACCCTGGCTCAGGCAATCGAAATCTAAACAGATTTGAAGGTATTGCAGAAAACAATCCAATCAAAGGTGCATGATTATGATTAGACTGTATTTATCCCAGAGGGAAAGGCTTTTTACTTATTCCATAAAGAGATTAACTGTACCATAGGTAATCCACCTTGATTTTCTATTAAACAGCAAAACATTTGAGTTTTTATGCAGAGAAAAGATGACAAACCCTGATTATCCTACTTTGAGTTTTAGATTTGATTATATGTCTGATGAGTTATTCTGAACGTTGTTTATTAATTAAAACAAAAAACAACAATAATCTCTGACAGGCTTCCTTAGCGCACCATATTTAATAATAGTAATAAAATAAAATGAACCATAGTTCTGTTGAGCAGTGTAATATAAACATGTTCTGTCAGTGATTGGCTACTCAGAGCATCTTATCAATAAATGAGGTGCTATGAGGAAACACAGCTGCTAGATGTTCCACAGATGCAACCATTCCTATTTCCACATTTCTCCTTTAAATAATTCACCATTCACTGGATGTCCCTGTTTCCCAGACCACCTGCAACAATGTAAACTTCTGTCTTAGACCATCTGCCTCCTTTTGCTTTAACCACATTTTGCTCCTTTAACTCAGTGGAGCATGACGGACATTTTGTAGCTCATTTCCTCTCCTTGTTTTGCTCTTCTAACAATGTTGTGAGAGAAATGTGAGCCATTGCTTTGATTTAATCGATGTTTTAAACCCACAGACACAGACAGACTTTAATACACCATCATTTATCCAATGCTCAGCTGTACTTTTGTGGCCCAATGCTCACTAATCCACATCAAAGCTCAGCGTCAAGGAAACGCAGGTCCTCGGCTAGCGTAGCAGAATCTTCAATTGAGGCATCATCTGGGATGACAGCTGTGCACCAGGCTTGAAGCATTGGCATCTGCTCATAAGTATGCCCCCCCCCCCCCCCCCATGTCCCATTAGTTTGCCTTGTGCTCTCTAGTGACTGCCAATGAAAAGCTTTATTGGCAAAGCATCTCCTCACCTGCCCCTAAACTTTAGCTGTGGAACATTACTATTGTTATTATACAGTGACGTGCAGTGAATTGGGTGAATTGATATTTTGATTATTTGTTTTAATTATAATAGAATTATAATTTCTTTTTTTCTACTTCTGATACAGTAGCTATAAGTTAGGGTTATGTAACAATAACCCTTTGAAAGTGTCAGCATGTTGTGTGTTTCATAGCCCAAATAACATCGCTATTTCCTGGTACGGGAGAGACGCTGCACAGTCTCACTCCTGTGCCGTAAGGCAGGAGGAGGAGCCAGGAGGAGGCCACACCCTCTCCCAAAAGCACATTGCTGCTCTGCCTCTGGCCCCATAGCGTGTTTTTATGTGTTTGCACATGCTCAGTCAGTTCCCCAAGATGAAAACCATTTACGCAAAAAGTCAGCTCTCTACGCTGCCTGTGGACGTAACCGTGCTATGCTAAATGCTATATGTACGTTCACAGTGCATTAGTGAATATATGCCACGTGACCACTGCTGCTACGTTCTCTAGCTAGTGGGCGGGATAACACTACAGTCAGGATGACAGCGCTAGAGATGATAGAGAAACTTTATTTAGAGGAAAAACAACATCTTTTAAAAGATGGAGACCAACACCTGAGTTACCAGACCTTCAACAAAGGTAAGGTCAGAACATTGTTGGTACTTTCTACAGTGAATGGAACAAAAGGAAGGATTGACTTTTTGGAAATTGTGCTATACAAATAAAGTTGAATTGAATTGAATTAACACTTGCCAGCAGAAACATATGAAATTGTCATTAGTGTTGACATTGGTGGTCTCGATTTGCAACGCCCTGCCTACCCAACCCTAGTGGTCATAGCACGTCACTGTTAGTATGAGATACAAAACAATTTAGTTTGAATAATCTGTTGTTGACATTTGTAAACAGTCCCTTTATCTTTATCATGCTTTGCTGCATCTAGTTTATGTTTTATTACTATTGCAGAATAAATATCCTGATATTGTAGTGAGTTCAGAGCTTAAATTATTTTTTAAAGGTTGGTGTTAGACTCTCTTAAGATAAACATTATTGATTTGTTTTAAAACTTCAGCTAAATTAAAAAAAAATAAAAATTATTGTTCAAATAATTATGATAATAGGAAAATTATTTCAGCAAATCAAGCTTTGATTCCAAAAAATAACAAGTTTCATAATATAACTTTTTGGTTTGGGTAACTCCTTCAGCACACACACACACACACACACACACACACACACACACACACACACACACACACACACACTGTGTGTGTTGAGTGACTTTATTGAATTTTTATCACTTTCTAATTCTGTGGGCTAGTGCCCAAAATGCTAAAAATGCTAAAAAGTATCCATTGCATTTGTCCACATATATCTCAAAAATATGTTTTCCTATAGAGACAGAAACATTTATATGAAAACGTACTTTTCCTAATATATTCACTGCTCTTATAAATCTAAGGCTTTTTGAAAAATATTCACAGTAGCCTGGAACAAGGAATAATTTTCTGGAACTTCTGGTTCGACACATAATAATGACCTTATAAACGCTAAAGAGAGACAAGTGTAAGGATGAGTGGAGGTATGACAAAAGCTAATGTTAAAAAGACCAGGACATCCATGGCGAGGACAAAAAAACAAGCTAGCACCTGAAGTTAGCATGACATTAGCAAAAAAAAAAAAAAAAAATGGAAGCCTTGAAACGTGAGCTGAAAACAGTTCTAGAATCATTCAAAGATGAAATCACAATAACAAACAAACTAACAGAATTCAAAGAGAGTGAAGCTATGATGCTAACTATGAGCTATGGGAAATATTGAATGAGCAAAAAGTGATGTTGGACAAACTAGAAAATTTGGAATCCAGGCGAATTAAAGAGGCAGAATTGTTTCTATTGTTTATGGACAAATGGCTGTGGGAGGAGTTTCTCCTTTAACTTTGATTTAAAGATTCAACAAACATGGAAAGAGACACGATGGAGCAGTTTATGGGTTAAATGATGGCGCTCAATATTGGATGGGTGGAGGAGCAGACCCACTTATTACAACAGCTGCTTCTTCCACAGGCTACGGTCGTCATGGCTGCTCTTCCTGTACAGCCCCGCCCCCCAGGAGGATCTTCAGGCATTTCTCACCACGTTCGAGGTCACAGCAGAAGCGTGCGGATGGTCGGCGTCGGAGTCTTCTGCTTCGTGATGAGGGCGGTCGCATTTAATCTGCTCCCTCTCTCCCACCTGTATCTGTCCTTGCTGCTGCATTTGTTTTGTCTGGTCTTATGAAATGGAATTGATTAGTTGGTCTCTTAATGCAATCGACCAAATTTTGTTCGTCAAAAAGAACGGGCAGTGGTGAGCCCGCCTGTCCGAGAATTATGTTTGCTACTGGATAAACGCTCAACCCTTGGAACAAGTGGCGAGTTGTGTGTCTGTTGATTCTTTCCCTAAAAGACGTGGAGGACATCTATACATGATTGGAATTATGGTAGCAGGCATTCTGCTGCTGATTGGAGCTGGCAGCTTTCTGACCAATCACAAAGTCCGTATTACGTTGGCAGCTGTTTTGGGAAGGCATCTAGTTATTTCTAAAGGATGGAGGAGGGCTCTCAACACTCAGACTCATGTGATGAATGATCTCAAAAGCAATCAGCTCGCTAGTTAAAATGCCACCTTATCAGACCACTGTTGGTCGACCGGGACTCAAGGCTATTAAAATTGAGCTATTCTGAGACAAAAACAATTCTCTTATCATCTGTGGCTCCCAAAGCCAGCCATCAAGGTTGTCTCATATACCACCAGGATGTTGTGCAGAAAGATGCTCCATAACCCCACCTCCCCTTTTCCCAAACCAGATCTACTTAAGGTTTTCACACGTCATCTGACTGTTTCAGAAATGAAGCAAAGGTATTATATTTCAACGTCTTCGTTGGGCCTCCATCCTCCTCCCAAGCTACAGGAGAGGTGGGTGAAGTGTCTGTGCTCAAAGCGAGCAGTGAAAAATATAATAATGGCAAACACGCCATTATAAACGCTGTGTTTATAACCTAATGTGAACCTTGATGTACATGACATGTTTGTTCATTTTCCCACTGGGTTTTTTTTGTTGTTTTTCCTTTGCTGAAAGAGGGTCTAAGGACATAATATGGCATCCATTAACCATCTGCTTAAGTCCAGTGAACTTTATTGATCAATTTATCATATTCATGTCTCATATAATTAAACCAGATAAATCACACACACTATTTTATTTTACACCCACAAATACACCCTTTATAACACTACAGAGTACAGTATGTACACCTCTATGTACATACAACCCTCAAACACATACTCATTTGGCCATAATTGACAACTCTGCTTAAGCTCCTCCCACTATATGAATACATACTTCTGACGAGCACTGTACTAGTCTATAATAACCTCTATATCATCTGAATATAAAACACAATCCTAGTGAAACTAAATATTAGTACGCACATTTTAGCAATCTAGAAGTAAAACAATAAACATTGATTGTTGCATTTACTGTGTTTAGTATTTTAAGTTTATACTTGATGTTGTAAATGGACGATGCTCATCTGTTCAGTACCACGGGAGAATCAGACGCCTGAGGCACTGCCTTCAGCACAACTCAAAGCAAAGGCCTATTATTATTCTACAGTTATAATGTTTATGCCACCAGGCTAAATGAATGAAACATTTAACTTTAAATAATATGTTGTTATTAATTACACATAATTGTTTTTGTGGTTACTTTCTCATTACTGGCTCAGTGTCACTCTTGAGTTTGTGTAGGTGATGTGAGTACCTGTAACATATGCATAAATGTATGTCGGTGATAATTAAAAAATAAAAATAATCAGAATCAGAAATACTTTATCCCAGCGAGAAATTACTTACGTTACAGTCGCTCAAGGAATACTTCAAATAAAAGAACAAACACCAGATGAGAAGAAATAAGAGAAGAAGAAAGAAAACATACATAGTTTAGTAAAAGACCTTTAACTTTTAACCAAATAAGGACCAAATACCACAGCACACATTACGTAGTAAAAAGTAAAATAAGATAATTGTAATAATAATCAAGAATTACTTCAAATAAAGAACAGACACCAGACAAAACGTACAGAATAAAGTAAGACCTATAATAAGGACTGAATTATTAGTGCACACGTTACCATGGTAACAGATTACTACCACAGATATATACAACAGTGATAATAATATATATAATACTATTGTTACTACAGATATTTACAACAATCAAGCTGTGAGGTTACAGTGATGAATTATACAGTTTGATCTCCACAGACAGGAATGATTTCCTGTGACGTTCTATGGAGCACCGTGGTTGGATCAGCCTGGTGCTGAAGGTTCTAAAGGTTCTAAAGGTGCTGAAGGTTCTAAAGGTTCTAAAGGTTCTAAAGGTGCTGAAGGTTCTAAAGGTTCTAAAGGTGCTGAAGGTTCTGAAGGTTCTAAAGGTGCTGAAGGTTCTAAAGGTTCTAAAGGTGCTGAAGGTTCTAAAGGTGCTGAAGGTTCTAAAGGTTCTAAAGGTGCTGAAGGTTCTGAAGGTGCTCCTGTGTCTAACCAGGACATCACGGAGTGGGTGGGACTCATTGACCAAGATGTCCTTCACCTTGAACAGGCTCCTCCTCTCAGAGAGTCCAGTTTAATCACTGACCTTGTGGGTCATGTGACTATGAGTCTGTAGAGTCTGTGACTCTCAGTCTGTTCCTCCAACAAACAACAGAGTAGATGATCACACTCACCACCACTGACTCATTAAACATTGTTTTCTGTGGTTCTTGTGGGAAAATTAAGAGTCATTTCTTAATGACACTTAATTAAGAAAGTTAAGTGTCTCAAGTTTCTAAAGACACACACACACACACACACACACACACACACACACACACACACACACACACACACCAATAAATCATTGTGATTTTAGTGTTGTTAAAGTATTTATTCTGTGTACTATTATTATTTTTAAGAGGAGAGGTAAAAAGAGTCTCTACAGTAGCTTGAGCGAGAGTGTGTTTTATTAAATTTTCATTTAAAAACGTAATATCTTCCCTGTCGACGCCTTAAAGCAGAGCCAATGTCTATGTGTCATTGAAGCTAATTAACTCCTTAGGAATGAATGATTAGTTATTAGCTTGTAAGCACTGAACCTCATCCTATTAATCAGCTGCTAAATGTGCAGTAATATCTCAATGATTTTCAGCTTGTCCTTGTTTTGCATGTGTGGTCGTCAGTGGTGCATTGACATTACAGTACGATACTATTTAAAAATGATTCTTTTCTCTACTAGTGAAGGCTGTGGAAGATGTTAAAACATGTACATTAACTTCTGACCAGTCCTCGTTGTATTACCGACTGTTCAGATTCAGATTCAGAAAAGTTTATTTGTCGCCGAGGAGCAAAATTCAGTTTCAGTTCCATCCTGACCAAGAAACATAAAAGACAGTAACATGTCACATGGGGGACAGGTACAGGAGCAGCGCTCCGTTTCTTAGATGAGAAATATGAAATAAAGAGGTAAAAAAGGCAAAAACCAAACTAGGCCCTTATAGAAAGGGGCGGAGTTTGAGATCATAAAAAAAACTCTTCAGCAACATTGTGACAAAAACCAACAAACGCAACATTCAAATTTAATACAACAGCATGTTTGCACAGGGGATGGATATTCAAGATAGGTAGTTCACAGGTCACCCACAGTGTGGCGCTGCCCTTATGGTGTGCCTCCTACTGCTGACCACTAGGGTTAGGGAGGAGGGGGTGGAGCCAGAGGAGACGGTGATAAAGACAGGATATGTAGTGATGTAGGAGGAATTAAAGTGTTCGTTGAGATAAGCCTGTTTAGGGTTAGAGTTGCCATAGAGATGACCTCAATAGTTTGTTGGCAGAGCCAGGTATAGAGAGGTCAGAGCGTATATCAACATTCCATCCTTGAAGAGTTTGGAGAGAAGAAAAACAGACTGGCTGTTCATTCACTGTTCACACCTTCTCTATTCTCATGATGTTTTGAGACGGGTTAGCCATAACATGACTGCCAGTCCTACTGTTTCTGGCCAGTTTGATCAGTAATCCAATAGTGTAGCTACTAAATGCCAGAGCAAAAGACGCGATATTATAAATTCCAATCTGGTGGTGGACGTCTTCCATGTCCTCAGGACTTGAAAACTCTCCTATTGTCCGTCCTTCTTTTAGAGAAATTTGACCAAAAACCAAGAAAGACCAAATAATCAATTCCATGATTAGATTCAGGATTGTGATGCTGATAGAAGCTCCTGTTAGATTAAAACAAGACAAAGAGCAGCAAACCAGGAAAATGAGGGGAAAATAAAGTCCTTCTCCTCTGAGATCAAACAGGAAAGTTAATAAACTATACATTACATGAAAATGCTAATGTATCTTCATCTCCATTTTATTTTTACCAAATGTTCAAAATGTCCTTGTTAAAGTTGGATTGGATCAGTAATAATAATAATAATAATAATAATACATTTTATTTTAAAGTGCCTTTCAAAACACCCAAGGACACTGTACAGGGCAGTCATTAAAATAAACAATAAAAACAAGTGCAGCAGAATGAAACAGTGTTGGTGTGAATGTGTGTCTAGATGGAGTAGGATTGTCTGAAGAGGTGAGTTTTGAGTTTTGATTTGAAGAGTGGGAGGAGTCTATGGTACGGAGGTCAGGGGGGAGAGAGTTCCAGAGCTGGGGGCCACAGTAGCTGAATGCTCTGTGTCCCATGGTGATGAGTTTGACCGGAGGTACAGAGAGTTGGAGAGTGGAGTGTGTGGGCAGGGGTGGTGATGTGGAGGAGGTCAGATATGTACGGAGGGCCAGGTTATGAAGTGCTTTGAAGGTGATGAGGAGTATTTTGAAGTTGATCCTTTGTTTTATGGGAAGCCAGTGAAGTTGTTGTAGGACGGGGGTGATGTGGTGAGTGGAGGGGGTCCGTGTGATGATTCGTGCTGCAGAGTTCTGGAGGAGCTGCAGTTTCTGGAGGGATTTGTTGGGGAGGTCGAAGAGAAGTGAATTACAATAATCAATGCGGGAGGTGGCGAGGCTGTGGACGAGGATGGTGGTGGTGTGGGGGGTGAGAGAGGGGCGGAGACCAGAAATGTTCCGTAGGTGAAAATAGGCGGACTGGGTGATGTTGTTAATGTGTGAGTGGAAGGAAAGTGAACTGTCCAGGATGACACCCAGACTCTTAACCTGAGGGGAAGGAAGGAGAGAAGAGTTGTTAAAGGAAATATGGAAACTGTTGGATTTTGAGAGAGTGGATGAGGTGCCTACAAGGAGGACTTCTGTTTTGGAACTATTGAGTTTAAGGAAGTTGGAAGAGAACCAAGAATGAATGTCTTGTAAACAGAGGGTAAGGGAGGAAGGAGGAAGAGAAGAAGATGGTTTGGTAGAAAGGTAGAGCTGGGTGTCATCAGCATAGCAGTGGTTAGGGTTAGGGTTACGGTTAGCCCTAACCCTAACCCACAATATAAGCATCTACTGTATATCAGCATCTATAATCTGGATATAATGTGTATATAATTCTACTTTTATTTCTTACTTAACTCTTTTATTTATCTTTTTAAAAGAGCTCCAACAATCACAGTAATCACTGACAGCTGTGTCTGATCCACATTAATATCACAAACATTAAGTGGTTAAATTACCAACGTGGACAGTTGACAAAAATAAGTAAATCAATATAATAATCAGCATGTGACGGCCCCTAGTTAGTCTCTCTCCTTCATCACCTTTGACCTCCTGGCGTCTTTTGTAATATGTAATAGAACCGAGAGAACGAGGAACAACAACATCAACTACATTTTGTGAATCTCTTTCTGGGGATTAATAAATTCTTCCCAAAAGTAAGACAGACCTGTTATTGGATCATCATTTAAAGTGACATTAAGCCTGGAACTGTATGAACTAATCTATGATGAACCATTAACACCTAAGAAAATAAAGTTACAATTATTCTATGCGTTTATACGTTTACATAAACTCATGGCTTGGATGTGGAATCAAAGGCATGAAGCTTCTGACATCTATAAAGTTACGAGTCAGCACAGTCTGACAAACCTGCTGACATCCAGTGTTTCTTGTGCTGCTTGTAGTTTTTTAAGTTCTCCAGTAACGCTGACAGTCTGACTGTCATCAGTTGACGGATGCCTGACACAACGAGACCTTGGACATCCAGCCATAATTGGATCAAGTCATTTCCACATGAAAGATTGAGTGTTGTCAACTTGACTTACTAACCTCTCAGCTATCTTCATCTTCATCTTCATCTGCATTTCTTAAACCTTTTACAGCCACAAACTGAACATGTCATGGTCTGAGTTTCCCTCTGTGCTGAAATTCTCTTAAAATCTCAGTACGTGACTGAGATGTACCCGTGCTGGATTATACTGATTTAAAAATATAAAGTTACATTAGGTTAACTGCTATTTATTGCAATGTTTTTTTGGAAAATAAATTATTTCTTTTCGTATGGAGTTTTATTATAATCATGTTTTTTCTAACATGTGCTTTATATTTATCCAAACAGAATACAAGCAATAATAACAAAAACTGCATTCAATAAATTATAAAACATTTATGTTTTTTTAATACAAACTCAGTACATGTAATAATAAAAAAACTGCATAGAATACATTATAAAACATAGTTATCCTGCCTCGTACATTCAGCACTCGTCAAATAACATTAGCTTTGAAATTCAATTTTTAATCTCAGTATGGCAGAAGTAAAAAAAAGCTAAGTGTAAGTAGCATGAATTAATTTTCCGGTAGTACGCATGCTCATAATCAATCTCAGCACAAGGTAAACTCAGACCGTGACACCGGACTACTGGACTGAAAACGCTACTCACTGTGTTCTTCATGTTATGTACGCGAGTTAAAATCTCTAATCCTCTGTTATTTGTGAACAGATTGGGTTGAAATTTGGTAGGTATAATCTATAGATGTGTACACATCGACGCCCAAAAGAGAAAAAAAAGAAAGTTGATTTCTCAGTCAAATATTACAACGGTTGGTGGGACCGAATCATTGGCACATACCAATATATAAATGAAGCCTAAGGCTGGGCGATATGGCCTTTTTTAATACCTCGATATTTTCAAGCTATATCACGATATACGATATATATCTCAATATTTTGCCCTTGCCTTGAGATGATGCATACAATCGAACCAGAATGGCAATACTCAATATATATTAATGTTTTCTGTTATGATTCGGCGTTGGTGTGGACCCAAATGCAGAGAGAGAAGGAGGCAGGATCGTAGCATATCGTTCCTGGAACCAATCCATGTTTTTATTCCAAAATCCAAAGTCAAAAGTTAAATCCAAAACAGGGGAGTAGGAACAGGGAGTGAGAAGAGACACGAGGAAGGAGACAACGAACCTGGCAACATCACACAATGATCCCGCAGTCATACTGTGACCAAGCACTCAGTTAAATAGTGGAGGAGGCCTGATTGGGGATGGGCCACACCTGGGTGGAGACACGAGGGAGCTAATCAATCACCAACCAAGCACACAGACATCACTGGGGGGTGGAGCCACAAGCAGGAACACCTGAAACATAGACAATAGTTAAATACACGACTAGACTCAAACTAAAAAAAGACACAGAATAACTAAACTAACCAACAGAACATGACAGTAAGGTCAGAGTTCACTGTCTACTTCCTGATACGTACTGAGCGCATGGACAGAGCTTTATGTTACTTTTCTGTTACCGTCCCATCTGAAATGACACAGAAGCAGTGTTTGATCTTCCCCTGATATAATTAACGTGCAGTGTGACGGTAACCAGTTGTTTTGAGTCGTGTTTATAACGTTATTGACAGTATGGTAGACACTCTCTACCCCATGTAACTCTTTCTTCTCCAACCGCTAAGAACATGTTTCTGTTGAGGCTCAGACTCACTCGTGGCTTTAATCAGCTTTTTTCAACATTAAGTATAAAAACTGTTTACACTCAAACCATTCAATATAACAATATTCTACTTTATGTATATATGAATATACACCGTTGGCAAACCCAGGAACACACATGACAGAAACAAAAACAAACCAATAATTTTCTGTGAAAACAGGTTTTTACTATTTTATTTGTTTAATATGCTAGTTGAAGTCATAAAGAACGCAGTCCATGCTTCAAATAACAGTATCAAATGTTTTAACATGTAAACTTAAAACTAAACTTTAAACTGATAAAATAAAACCTTTATCAGTTTTATTTTTCAGGACATGAAGATTCTAAATAAGAAGATAAATAAAGAGAAATGTATTCTAACCCTAACTATTGTTTTATCTAATGTAATGAGCTTCATGTCTCAAATAACTATTGTATTATATAATTATCAAAGCAGGGCATAAAGTATCGCATTAGGTGTTAACAGTGGGGGAACTGTAGCGCCATCAAATAGAGACGAAAGAAAAGAGGGAGACAGTAATCGGAGAATGGGGGAGGGAACGTACATGGAAACCTCTAGAGTCATGAATCGTTAACCAGGCTGGATACGACAGGTTAAAATCATTCATAAAAGGTGTAAAACAGGTTGATGTTGATCTGTTAAACACAGATATTCTTCTTGTTGACTTTCACACTCAAGTTGTTCCATCCCTCAGTTCTGAAACTATAAATACAGGATATACGAGATACAAAAAACAAACAAAATCCCTGAAAGGAACCCCCCCCCCCCCCTATTGTTTTTGTGCTTCCCCGTTTGGTGCCTGAGGGTCTTCAACACCAGAGGTAGACGCAGCTGCATTTCTGAACTTTCCCCCTAGGCACAAATAAAAGGATCTAATGTGCTTTGAATGTGTTGTTGGTGGAACCATGGAGGCATTACAGACACTGTTGTTTATAATAACTAGTTCAGTGCCTGTCGGAAATATGTATTCATATAGTGGGAGGAGCTTAAGTACAGTTGTCAATTATGGCCAAATGAGTGTGTGTTTGAAGGTACTGTACATAGAGGTGTACATACTGTACTCTGTAGTGTTATAAAGGGTTAGTGTGTAAAATAGTGTGTGTGATTTATCTGGTTTATTTCTATGAGACATGAACATGATAAATATGTGTTTTTTTAAACTTATTTTAATATTTTTTCATTTGGTGTATGTTTCTGTAATGTATGTTTTTTGGAGTCACTGTGTATTTTTGTATCTTTCACTTGTCTTTTTGTGCATTTTTTGTATAATTATTGTTTTTTGTTGCCATTCTGGAATCATTTTGTGTATTTTTTGTATAAATATTTAGTTTTGTGTATTTTGAATCATTTTCATATTTTTGTTGTCGTTTGGTGTATTTTTTGTATATGTTTTTCAAAGTCATTTTGTGTGTTTTTGGAGCCTTTTTGTATATTTTTGTGCATTTCTGTTGTCTTTTTGTGTACTTTTTGTATAGATATTGTTTAGTTTTTTGTTTTATTTTACCCGCTGGAACTATTTGAAACTTTCAGGAACTCTTCCATTGTCTACTTTCTCTCTCTAAACGGCTCTGTGTGCGTTCAGCATGTACTGTACATACAATGTGTGCATTTGGTTTTATATCATGTGGTGAAAATATCAGCGTTAATTATGCCATATCCATCAAGAAATGTGCAGCTTTCAACACAGCGGCTAATAACCTTTAAATAGCATACGGTCAAATGAAAATGAAAATAAACATTTTGAAACATCATCACCAAATAAGGAACAGGAAAAAAGTATGTTTCCTCAAAAGACAAGTCCACAGGACTCTGACGGAGGTGAGCTGTGTAGTGACATACATACTGTATAGATGGCGCTCTAGCGCCCCCTCACACTCTGAGGTCAAAAGCTGAATGAGTTTCACTTCGGGGTGAACATGAATGTCCAAAATAACTGATGCACACACTCGGTCCATGTGGAAGCTGTTAAAAAAGTTTCTGGTCAAACAGACGAGATTATTTACAGACACAATTATTGGTCAATCAGCAGAAAAATGACCTTAACTATTTCCTACATCTTTGAAAGGACAAAAACAAACAAGTTTAAACAGTCAAGAATATAATTTGTAAAATAATCACTTGTGGAAGTCAATATTTTACATTAGATAACGTACAATAACAGTAATATAAAAATACTGACTGAGACATAAAGGCCAATGAAATTAAGTGAGTCTTATTACTCAAACATACTGGAGCTACATACTGTGTAGTAGTTTCCATTAAAATCTTACATTACCCACAATCCTCAGCTCTTCTCTGTAGTCCTTGTTTGCGACTCTCAGATCCCTCCCTCCCCCTCCCTCCCCGCTGCTCTCTTGCCCTGCATCCAAACTTTCCAAAGTCCCTCCCTCAGAGGAGCTAACAAGCTAACGTTAGTCCGACAGCAACATCACAGTAATATAACATGTTCTGTTAAAAGCATATTACGGCAGTGCTTCTCTCTCTCAATGTGCACACACCTCAGCAGCAGCAGCAACAACATAGTGTCACTTACAGCAGCTCACACGGAGGCTGCTGTGGGGGGGGGTTACTAGTTTACATAAAACTAGTTTTATGTAAAGCTGTCCTTACATAGTGACAGCTTTAGCAAATATGACAAAAAGTCACTTTTCTAAGAGTTGCAGACTGCACCTTTAAAGGTGTGGTTTTATCATAACTCATTGTTAAGGGTCAAACATCAAAGGCGTGAACACAAGTGTAGTTTTCAAAAAATATGATTTGATTTATTTATAAAAACTCTAGTTAACAGAAATGCACCAGTAAAGTAAGTCCAACACAAGAAACACAGGAATGTAACTTTTCCTAACGAACCTAACAAATGACATGGTGGGTTTATTTACTGTACCAGGGGGGGCTACCCAACAAAGATAAATAGGAGGGAAATTACAAACATACCAACTGGTGAAACCCATAATTAATCTAATGTGAGCAGTTTATCTAAATAAAACTATATGCGTAATTATACATTCAAATATAAATGTAAACTAAAATTTCTAATTCTCTATTAAATAACTGAAACAAATAAAACAGGCTGCTTCCTCCCCAGTGGCCCCTCCTTTAACAGTCATCTTGGATGATTCCACTTTCTTTATATTGTAGGGGGAGCTGCAAACCAAACCAAACATGGTGAGTTTACATTGGAAGAAATATTACTGATAGAATTATAATTAAAATGTGTGCAATCAATGTAATCAACAACTGTTAATAAACATATTTGAAATTAAAAAAAGAATAACTTCACACACTATGTGGCTCCACCTCTGGTTCACCAGGAGCTGAAACACTGGGTCTGTTACTGTATATTTAACGATGGTTGACACAGACTGTGTGACAACAACAGGTACCAGAACTTTTCCACATTATAGTAAAATCTGAGCTTTGTATTTATTTGTCCTGATGAACTCACTACACTTTATTATGTTTGAACCTTTAGAAGTAACTTCTTTATCTTTGAAAACACACGGACCAATCAGATGAAACCTGGGGAAGAAAAGCTTCTCAATAGACCTTTGATTGTTTGTAAACATTGTGATGTATTTTGTTGGGCGGGGCTTAGCCTGGAGGCAAAAACACAATTGTCTTCATTTTTCTGAGCACGAGTGTCCACTGGAATCCTATAAAACTTTAATTTACGGCCACTATCGTTATTCCTCCTATTCAAACACACAACATTCTAAAGCTGTAACATTACTAGCCTCCCCAGAGATTAGCCAGCGATGTTTCCTGTTTTTGCCTCCAGCTAGAGTTGTGACGTCACTCATGACATGGGGGGCCATTAAGGGGTCTATAGGAGGTTCAGGAGTTTATCTGAATGTCTGGTTTGTTCTGGTCAAACCAGTCGGTGTTGAGACGTTTTCTTTGACCGCAGAAGCCTAGCCTAGCCTAGCCTAGTCTGGTAGGTGTAGGGGGCCCGGAGTGGAATGCTAGGCTGAGTCAATCTAATATTTATCATATTAAGGGGGGGGGGGGGGGGGGGGGGGGGGGGGGGGGGGTGAGCTGATCCACTATGAAACTGTTGCTTTCTTGTTTAAAAAGAAAAGAGGAGATAAATTAACCAAACACACCCACACAGACCCAGAAGAAGAGCATCCATAACCTTCAACACACACACACACACACACACACACACACTAATGAACCATTGTGCTAAACTTCTAATTTGTAAATGTAAATGTGATAATAGATCTTTTTTTGACCACCACATTTACACAATGATGACACAGAGCATTGACTCAGGGCTTTAGTGTTTGACATATTTTTATATATATTTAATAGTGAGTCATTACAGTTTTCGCCCATTGTTTGAACACGTTTTGCAAGATTTGGTTCATTGTATGAAAACTCTAAACACAGAAAATAAGACACAAGACTGGGAAATAAACATCCACATCTATATCAAATATAAACTCTATCATAACCTAACAATCCTTTGTCTAAATATCACTGTAATAATAAAATGATACACACTTCTATCATATGAATACATTTTCAAATGAGCAGCAACACATTAGTTTACTTTATATAAAACACTGCAGTCTTTAGTTTTCACTGTTTTTATTCAGTTTAACAGAGTTTTCAAATCAATCAAAAAATGAAATACTCAATTCAAAATAATTACAGTAATGTATTTCACAGTACAGTAAATTCAGTTACAGCAGAAATAAAACAAACTTCTGTAAACAGGAAAAACACAATTGTGTGCGAGTGTGTTTATGGATCCATACGTCTGTTGGGGTCTGACCACAGGATCTCATCAACATCACAAACAATGTCTTTTCTTGCTAAGCTTTGGTACAATATCCACTTCCTACAGGAGAGGCATACGGGCATGTGGTTGGTGGTTTTATACGCCATCTCCAAGCAAAGTCCAATATAGAATGCAGTAATGGCGAGTAACTTCCAATGGGTGATGGTTGATGAACCAGTTGTGGACCAGAGCAACCTGATGGAAACCAAAATGATCCCAAACAACAACAAACCTGGGCTGCTGTGGTCTATCCTGTACCATGACGTGATATGGTCCAGTACTGTAAATACTCTAGATACAGTCTGAAGACGTACTGTACCTGTTTTCCAGTCAGAATGTCATTATTATGGTGAAAACTGTGAACTGGTTTAGATTAGGATGGACTTTCTGCTTCCCTCATAGTCAGACCATGGTTTATGAGATGATCCAACAAAGTCACTCTGATATCATCTGAAATCATTGTTTTTGCATGGCCTCTTAGACAATGTCCTCCTCTCTCTCTGTGTGTGTGTCTACCTTTACCTTTACCTCTACCTCTACCTCTACCTCTACTTCTACCTTTACTTCTACCTTTACTTCTACCTACCTCTCCTACTCTACCTTCTCTCTACTTCTACCTTACTCTTACCTCTACCTCTACCTCTACCTTTACTACCTACCTACCTTACTTCTACCTTACTTCTACCTTTACCTCTACTCTACCTCTACCTCTACCTTTACCTCTACCTTTACTTCTACCTTTACCTCTACCTTTACCTCTACCTCTCCCTCTACCTCTCCCTCTACCTCTACTTCTACCTTTACTTCTACCTCTACTTCTACCTTTACTTCTACCTCTACCTCTACCTTTACTTCTACCTTTACTTCTACCTTTACCTCTACCCCTACCTCTACCTCTACCTTTACTTCTACCTTTACTTCTACCTTTACCTCTACCTTTACCTCTACCTCTCCCTCAACCTCTACCTCTACCTCTACCTCTACCTTTACTTCTACCTTTACTTCTACCTCTACCTCTACCTCTACCTTTACTTCTACCTTTACTTCTACCTCTACCTCTACCTCTACCTCTACCTCTCCATGCCTCCATGCTTGTAAAGTTCACAAAATGGCTTAACTGATGCATTTTTGTAGCTGCTGATTAATGTTCCATTTTGTCACTAAGTATTTTCAGTTGTGTGTCTAATTATTTTGAATTACCCAATGTTGTGTTTTGAATAGATGTGTTTTCCCAACAATACCCTGAGATTTCCTTTTTGAACTAAGTCTCTTGTGTATGAAATATTGTGTAGTGTGTGCAGAAACAAGTGTGTAGCAGAAAGAAGCAAGTGTGTTACGGAAATGCAACTAAAGTGCAAAGCAGCGCTTTTGTTTAAGGTTAGGCTACACTTTGTTTAAGGAATAGTAACAACAGCTTTAAGTTATGTTATATACTTTGGTTTAAGCATGTGTCTATAGTGTTCAAGCAATGGGTAAAAACTGTAACTGTCTCTTTATACTTTCCAGCATTTATTATTTCTTTTACTTTTTATTTTCCAATTGTATAAAAACCGTTTTGAAAGCATCATTATGAGTTATTTATTGTGTGATCTTTTCCTCTCCATTAGCTGATGCTAGTTTTTGAAGCGCTGGTACCTGCACTAACCCTAACCATGGAACGTTGTGTGATCCGATGTGAACTGATGTCCTGCCGTGGCTCAGACTGGTCGGGGCTGATCTTCATCACCTATTAAAATCAAAACCCTGTTGTTTAGCGAGAAGCGCTGGATCTTGGCTTTAATTAAATTACATTATTGTTAACGTCAGCTGTGTCGAGGCCAGTGCTGTCACGTGTTGTTTGCAGCAGGGACCCCCCCCATCCCCCAGCCCCATTCTACAACACTCCCTATTTATTCTACTGGTTCTACACAATGATTTACATGTTGGGGGTAGCTATACGTTTACTGATGTTTTCAAGTTTTCTCCTCAAGCGTTCTAACTATTTGAATTTAGAAAAAAACATTTCAATATTGATTTGTGTTGTGTTGTGAATATTTTTACAGTGAATATTGCATTACCATCTTTTTAATCAGTTAAAATAATGCTGGGCAGTGAATGCAGTGTTCATTAACTTGTTTGTACAGTTTCCCAATAAACAATTTGTGTAAGTCTCAATTGTAAAAGAAGCTCCTGAATCAGGAAACTGAGGGCGATAAATGCTAAATAAAGTTATTTTGAACCCAGACCAGATAGTGGTGTTGACATTATTAGATTTACTAAAGCTGTGACTGACTTTAACTTCTTTTCTTTTATCTATTATACATAATGATATATATATCGTTTCACTGGTACTGAATAAGAAAATGCATTCATTACAATTTACAGAAGTAACGAGTAACTGTAATTAATTACTCTTTTGAGTAATTACTCCAACACTGCTTGTGGAATCTTTTAAAATCATCTGTAATGTAGATGATTAACAACATTTACAATAACAGGAACAAATTAACATCAACTAAATCAATAAGTCTGTGATCTTTATTCTCAACGGAGCCATTTGGCCTCAATAAAGTCCTTCTGGAGCTGAAAAAATACCTTCTCAATGAAAACAATAGTGTATAAAATTATATACAGTTGAAATTATATTTAATAATGTTATGTAAATAATTGTACATGTTTTGAGTTAATGTATTTGAAGGTGTCAGGTTCTGTTTGTGGTTCTTAGTTTATTCTGTTTTTCGTGTCTTGTGTTAAACTCGTCTTTGTGTTTCCAGGGATTCCTGCTCGTGGCTCCTCCTCCCAGTGATGTCAGTGTGTTTGGTTTGTGACTGATTAACTGCCTCGTGTGTTTCCACCCAGGTGTGGCCCGTTCTTCCCAATCCCAAATGTTGGATTTTTGAATGAAACATGAACTGGATCTAAGAACAATACATTCTGCCTCCCTCTCTCTGCCTTTGTGTTCACACCACCAGACCGTGACAGAATGATCCCGCCCACAATGGACTCAGCAGAGAGGAGTTTTTTTTACCAGCTCTCCGACTGGCAGAGCTTCATCTTCGGGGTGAGATCTGGGGAGATTCAGGACAACAGAGCTTTGCCCAGCAACCCTTACCTGGGGCCTTCGGAGGACCCCGGAGCCTCCAAGGGCTGGAAGAGGACGGCCCAATGCTGTCTGGTGTCTTCATCTTCCAGACTAGGGTTCCTGAATCTCCTAGCTTCCAGGCTATGTTGCAGCCAGTGCCAACTCCCCGTACCAGACCACTTACTGTATGTCACTTTTATTGATAAATAAAAGTACATTTTGACTTTAGTTTAGCTAATTTTTGCTAATGCACGGAAAAAAAATTATGCAAGTTAATTGCATAAAATCATGCATTTAACTTCATCAGAAATATTTTTGTGCTGCCCACCACTGATTAAATGACATATTTTATGTATATGATGTATTCCACAATATTAAATAAACATACTTTCCTTTTTCTGGTTCACACTGATTTTTTTTTAATTTGTTAGTGTGTGAGCACCATCTACCGTAACTGAATATTCTCTCATTATTCTCTGCCTTCATGTTTTGCTCTGTTTAAATTGTGATGAGAGGCATTGGGTGTTTTTTGACAGTCGTCCTAATTAAGACATAAAACGGTGGGCAGCAGGTTTCTGAAGGTTATTCTGTCTAAGTAATAAAGAATAGAGTCGCTGATTATATGTGACATTTTTATCAGTTAATGAAGACAGAACAAGGAGCATCGCTGAGTGTGTGTTACAGAGTCTGTACATGTTTGGATATTTTAATTTGTGTTGTGTGGTCTGTTTGATCAGTGACATCTGCATTTTTGTAGATTTATTATTTTAGTGAATGTTGCTATCACTTATACTAAGATAATTCATGAACTTAAAAACACACGACTTAGCTTTTATTCACAACGCCTGTCATTTACTTCTATAGCAAAAAAAACGAGATAATTTCCAAAAAAAAACTTCTTTTTGTGCAGTTACATATATTATAAAGGTATACAATTTAGAGTAGAAGCACCTAAATATATCATTCATCTTGTCTGGGTCAGAGGTTGACTGGTCTAAACTGGGTGATCTGGTTGGAAGCCTTTAGTTGGCGACCCAGAAGGAGAACTAGAAGGTTCGGGTCATGTTCGTACTCAGACCCATGTGATGGAGAACGTTCACCCTCTGCAGTGAGAAGAAGGTCAGATAAGAAACTTGCAGGGCCGCTGTGTGGAGTGCAAATACATCAGGATGGTGCGGGCGGGCTTGGCGAGGCGAGGCGGTGGGCCTCTGGGCGGCGTGGGGGGGTGTTGCTGGGGGCTCTCTTTGTGGGGTTTCTCCATGCGGTGCCGGCCTGGCGAGGCGTGGGGGTGCCTCTTTCCTTCGGGTGTGGCTTGGTGCTTGTCTCGTCTCCTGATTGCTTTGGGGGCGCTCCCCACGGTGTGCGGGTCCGGGACGGCCTGTTGCGCTGGTGTGGGGGGTGGCCGCGGGTCGCTCGCATGCCAGTTGGCGGCATTACCCCGTGGCTTGCGCTGTCCAGTGAGGCTGCTATCCTTGCGTCGGCTGGGGCTGTGCAGTCCTGCTAGGCTGTGGACGGTTCATGGGCTGGGGGGGCACCTCCCGCGGGGGCTTGGCCCGGGGGCTCGCCCTTGGGGGCTCTCTGTTCCACAGGGGTTCTCTTGGGGTCTGGTGGGCCTGGCCGGCTGGCTGGGCCTGTTCTGACGGGGGTCTTCTGGTGGTGTGGGCCGTGCCCTTGCTCAGGTGTGTATGTGGGGGGCGGTGGCTGCTTCTCGTCCTGGGATCTCGGGGGCATCTGGGGGGCTGCTCGTCCATGGGGGGGTGGCCTGGCTGCATCTGCGGGCCCGGAGCGGCTCCTGGTTTTGCAGTAGTGGTTCTTACACATACACTGGTCTATGATACACTGACATGTCTTAGACTGTAGATAAAACTGGGCTTAACTTTAGACACGTTGATCCTAAATACCTGTTTTAGGTTTTACCACTCACTCCTTCCCTCTGTCCACCACCATTATAGCTAAGCTTCACGCTGGTCACCTGACTGGATTGATTACACAACACAATATACACAATATACACAACTACAACTACACTTCTCACTTTATAATAATCAACTCTTCTCCACACTTTACATTTCCTGCCTTGAGTCTTTCCTCCCTGCTCCCTTTCCCCTCTACCTCCACGCAGGTGTAACACTGCTCTCCCTTTTTATATCCTCCCTGTAATAAAATGTTTCTTACCCTTCCTTAGGGAGGGCTGGTGATGGTCACAATTAAGCAATAAAGTAAATTAATTTATTTCATTGCAATAACCAAACATGCATTACTGTCTCATAATGATTAAACTTTGACCTTTGACAACATGTACAGACACAAGTGAAAAAAATAAATAAATAAAAAGATAAGAAACTTGCAGGTTTGGGTCCCTCAATAGACTCCAGGAGGTCAGTGGTTCAAATGTTTCTGCAGCTCAGCAGCCTTCGCCGCTAGCCTAGCATTGCTATCGGATAAGGCTGCACACCTCTCCTCCAGTGCATGAATACGTTAGACGTTGTCCGTGTTCCATTATTATTATTTTAGATTCCATAGTCTTGAATGTATTCTTTGTGTCACACCAGCTGTCCCGCTATGCTGGTCACACACCAGTTGCTGTATGAGGAGGGTCTTTCCTTTGCCTTGCATTGACAACTATTCATGTCTTTTCCTCACTTTTACTTGTAGGAGGGGCATAAAAGAGGGTTTTTCGTTTATATTTATATTAGATACAGATTCAGACTCAGAAAACTTTATCCCTGAGGGGCAATTCAGTCTCAGTTACATCCCGACTAAGAAACATAAAAGACAATAACATACAGTATGACATGGGGGGGACAGGTACGGGAGCACCACAACAGGGCAGCGCTCCGTTTCTTAGATGAGAAAGATTAAACAATGATAGATATTGAGATACGCTGTCCTCACATGTTCACCAAACCACAAGTCAAGTCATTTATGAAAAAAACATCTGTATTATCTATGTTAAATAATACACATATATTGACAATTGCACCATTTATTGAGCAGAAAACCCCACTTTTCAATAAACTTACCTAAAAACACTCAATTAGGTAATACTTCATTTTATCATGAATTTCCTTTGTCTCTAATGTTCCATCTTCTGTTCCCGCCTATTTCTCTCACCCTCTCACTCTCTCTCTCTCTCTCTCACCCTCTCTCTCTCTTAAAACCCATGCGGGGGAAGACCCTCGGGGCCCACCTCGGGGCCCCCTGGCAAAGAAAAAGCAGTCACTGAGGAGACTTTATGTATCTTAATGATCTTAGTGATGTGTTAAACATGAAAACAGACACTACACTCTCTATGTGAGCTCAGGAAGCTTGAGGTGTTTTGAGTGTGAGGACGGGGGGCATAAGTGTGCATCCTGCCCTCACCGAGAAGCCCGAGTTGGAGAATCCGAGCAGGAGGCGGGGAACGGAGAAACAGCGGCGCAGGGACCGAGTGAACACGAGTGACAGAGCAGGAGGAGCCACTGGAGGTTCCAGTAGATAATATTAATAACACAGACATGGAGAGTGAGCGAGAAGTGAAAGTCCAAACACCAGGAGAAACTGTAAACAGTGCCCCGCCCCCGGCGCTGAGGGAGGAGCCAGGATGCAGAGTGCAGTGGGAGGATCACATTCAGAATTCCTTTATTAATCTCAGGAGGAAATTGTTTTTGTTACAGTCACAAATAAAAGAATAAAACGTTTAACAAAGACGAAAGAAAGAATAAACGTTAAATAAGTGTTTAATTAAGTAAAAGACTGTTAAAGATATTGATCAGATACACACACATTACAGTAGTAAAAAATAAAGTAAGATTAATAATAATAATAATTATAATTATAATAATAATACAAATGTACAATTATGATTTATATATTTCCAACAATCAAGCTGTGAATTATACAGTTTGATCTCCACAGACAGGAATGATTTCCTGTGACGTTCTATGGAGCACCATGGTTGGATCAGCCTGGTGCTGAAGGTTCTAAAGGTTCTAAAGGTGCTGAAGGTTCTAAAGGTTCTAAAGGTGCTGAAGGTTCTAAGGTGCTGAAGGTTCTAAAGGTTCTAAAGGTGCTGAAGGTTCTAAAGGTGCAGAAGGTTCTAAAGGTGCTGAAGGTTCTAAAGGTTCTGAAGGTGCTGAAGGTTCTTCTGTGACTGACCAGCACATCACGGAGTGGGTGGGACTCATTGACCAAGATGTCCTTCACCTTGAACAGGCTCCTCCTCTCAGAGAGTCCAGTTTAATCATAACGTCACTGACCTTGTGGATGAGTCTGTAGAGTCTGTGACCCTCAGTCTGTTCCTCCAACAAACAACAGAGTAGATGATCACACTCACCACCACTGACTCATTAAACATCCTCAGCATAATGAGGATGAGGACATGGATGACATGCTGTCACAGTTGTCAGATCCCCCCCACACACACACACACACACACACACACACTCAGTCAAAGACATTAGTGACTTTTTGGATGTCACTTATCAGAAAAAAACTGAATGTACAAGATTTCTTCCCAAATCTCGATGCCTTTATCAAATCTGTCAAGATAATAAACAGGAGGCATTGAAGAGTTAATCCAAAAGAAAAGATTGAAATTTGTTCAAACTGGTTCAAAAGGACGGAGAGTGGAAGTTACAATGGTTGGTGTACAGTGGTGTGGTTTGCTTTCTACCTGTGGGTTTTTACTGTACTCTGTCTTCTTTTTCATTTTTCCATGAAGAACCTCAGAGTAGGGTTAGGGTTAGTCAGACAGTGACTGCGGCGCCATCTGTTTTATGTTTGTGGGTTATTGAGACATTTGCCACTGTTAGCTATGGCCACGAGACACGTCTGAGGATCCGGGAGGAAGTTTGTGGATCGTCATTCGTAAATCTTGGACTGAGGTGCGCTGACTTTGATGTGTGCCCCACTCGAGGCAAACGAGGCCAGAGTCAGGCCACAGACGTCGGGAGCAGAGTGAGGGAACTGGGCGGAGACATCACCACACACGCTGCACACCTGAGCCCCTGAGCAGGGACGCTACAGGCTACCAGCGGCAGAAGTGCAGACACTGGGGAAAGCGAGGAGGGCTGTTGGTGAAGTTACGCAGCCACCAGTCGAGGATCCCACTGCCCTCCATCTACTTGGCAAACGTCCAGTCACTGCCGAACAAGATGGATGACCTGCTGAGCCGCATCCAGCCCCGGCACGAGGCCCGAGAATGCTCTGTTTTCTGAGTCGTGGCTTCACAGTGACGGGTTCCTCTTTCCAGCCACTGGGCTTCTCTGTCCCTGCTTGGACAGGATGAAAGATAAATCTGTGTGTTTTCTTATTAACAAACTCTGTTGCATGAATTGTGTCATTGTAAACCAAACTTGAATCTATTATTGTGAAATGCCGCCCCTTTTATCTCCCCCGGGAGTTCTCCGTGATGTTTCTGTGGTGTTTACGTACATTCATGGGCGGAGACACTTCTGTTGCTTAGACTGAATTAAGCAACATTTTACACACTTTTGAGTGTTCCCATGCCAACGCTGTGGTTATAGTAGCTGATGATTTTAATAAATGTAATTTTCCAAACTACGATCAGCAAGTTAAACATACAACTAGGGAAACACATCCTGGATCAATGTGAAGTCTGATTAACTAAAGTTAGGAACGTGTTCTTAAACTGTGTTCTGAGCAACTTGTTCCTGTTCTGACATCTTTTCAACATGTCACTCAGGAAGTTCCACTGAGCTTCAAAAGATCAACTATAACTCCACCTATGACGTGTCTGAATGACTATTGACCAGTGGTCGTCACGTCTGTCTTGATGAAAACCTTTGAGTGATTGATGCTGGATTATTGATGCTGTGTGTGTAGACGCTTTAATTCACAAACAGAAAGACGCCATTTCCTTTGTTTTGAACTCTGTCTACAAACATCTTAATATTAATAAATCATATACGCTAGAATGCTATTCATAGACTACAGTTCAGCTTTTAACTCAATGGTCCAACAAAGCTTATTCATAAATTCAAATACCTTGGACTTGATGATGTCATTTGTAAATAGATTTTTAATTTGTTAACTTGCCGACCACAAAGGGTTAAAATCAATGGTTGTATTTCTGATGAGCTGCACTAGCACTGGTTCCCTATATTTAAGCCCTCTGTTGTTCACCATGTATACTCACATTACTCAGTAATGTGATAATTAAATATGCAGATGATACAATAGTTCTAGTTCTGAATGTGTAGGTGTCCTGGAGGTTTGCCAGACTCTAAAAAAATGGATGTTCTTTTAAAAATGTCTTTTGTTTTTTGAACATTTTAATGAGCTGTATTAACTAACCAAGCTCTCACCCTCTCCCTCCCCTTAATGCAGTGCTTTAAATGGGTCGCTAGGCAACGCTACGCAGTACCGGTCCGTTAAAATATTATCCCATGACATTCTGAGGTTTTTGTCCATCATATGCTGCATACCAGTGTACCCAGTAACAGAGTACTGAATAGAGTATACAGTATCTACTGTATCTACGTATGAAGAGCAGAGATGATGAATGTCACGGTGCTATTAAAGAGTCGTATAGATGTGTAGGACCTGTGGTTGATCTGTTCTATAGGGTAAAGAATTAGAGGAATGGTCCATGCTAGCATCAGTTTAGCTGACATCATCCTCCACTGAGTCCAGAGCAGATTCAGGACTGAGACGTGAGGTGTGATGTGGTCATGATGGATGTCTTATATACAGTATAGCTTATTGCTATTTCAGGAGCAAACTTTGGGGGTGTGTTAGCGTTGGGATATGATTAGAGTACATTTTTCATACAGAGCTAAAACAGGCTAAAGGTATTGACGCTATTAGCATTTGAGCTCCATTCTATGTGGACGTAGCCTTATGTCTTTGAAATAAAATCTTCTCAACTTTGTTAGAATTCACAATAATTAAAAACAAATAAATTCTTCTCAGCAGTGTCTCAACATGAAAATAAGCTAAGAATAGTTTAGCATTACAATCAAAGTGATGGTAAACTGCTGTTTCTGCACATGTACTACTGAACTGTGTATAGAATAAAGAAAAGGTCATTGATTATTGAAAAAGTCTAAAAGTTTGCATTTCTAATTAAGGTGGATCATATTTATAAAGTGGTATCTGTTAGTTTAGCCTAAATCAGTCAAACATATGGAAGCCAAAAAACCATGACTTCATTCATGTCCCGCCTGGCAAAGCTTCTTCTGACTATTTCAGCCTTTTCTTTCCTTTATAAGAGATTCTGTTGAGTCCGAGTGTTACATTGGCTGTATTTTACATTCACTCCAGTTATTTGGATTGTGCTCCAGTGTGACTGTGTCCTGGCCCCTCGGTTGGATCCTACTCATCCATCTGTGTCTTTGTGTCCGTCTGTGAGGCCTCGTTCATGCCAGAACCATTGGCATTTCTGTAGGACACAGTTCCCAGTGCTATTAGCTGCCAATGATTTGCACTTATTCTGACAAAACAATAATGGGTTGATGCTGAAAACAGAAAACAGCAGCTCTCATGTCAACACTATACTAAACCTTAACTAAAGCTCTTTTTTTACACGTTCAGATGTAGAATAAAATACTATAAAAGTAACAATAAATGCTTTTACACAACTATTTAATTAGTAGCAAAGTTTCCTCTACATAGTCTTCAAAGCAATAGTAAGAGTTACTAGTAAATAGAGAAGGTGTTGAGTTCCTGGTTCTCTACAGCAGTGGTTCCCAAATGATGTGCTGAGGAACACTGGTGTTGATTTGCTGAGAAGTTTAAATTATACTTTTAAAAAGATAAATGTACTGACCTGAAATTGTGTTTATTTGTACTTTCCTTGTTTGATGAAAAATGATGAACTTATTAACATTATGTTTTATGATCAAAGGTTTTTCACCTTTCTATCACTGGAAAGAATAAAAGTAAAAATGAGTGAAATCATGAGTTTGGTTTAAGTTCTTCCTTTTTTATTAAGTGTGAGAATCCGTAACGCAATATTATTGCTGTTCCCGCGGTTGCGCAGGCAGGAATTATAAGACTGTGACAAATGCTGAAGGACAACATTAAAACAGATAAACAAGGCAAATATATTTGTATAGAACATTTCATACACAAGGCAACTCAATGTGCTTTACATGATAAAACATTCAATTGTTTAAAATCAATAAGAACATTTAAAATAATCAGTAAAATCAATTAAAATCATCATCAACATGACCATAAATCTCTCTCAATCATACACAGTAGATAAAAAAGTTCCTTTAACTTTGATTTAAAAATGTTCACATGTGATGCTGACTTCAGCTCTGCTGCAGTTTGTTCCACTTCTTTGCAGCATAACAACTAAACACAGCATCACCATGGTTACTGTGAGCTCTGGGCTCCACTATCTGACCTGTGTCCATAGATCTCAGAGACCTGCTGGGTTCATACCTGACTAACATCTCACTGATGTATTCTGGACCAAACCCATTCACACATTTATAACCAGCAGCAGAACTTTACAGTCTCCTCTGAGGCTGACTGGGAGCCAGTGTAATGTGTTCTGACCTCTTTGTTCTGGTTCAGACCTGAGCTGCAGCGTTCTGAACCAGCTGTAGATGTTTGATGAAGACCATTACAATAGTCCAGTCTGCTGGAGATAAAAGCATGGACCAGTTTCTCCTGATCTTTCTGAGTCATTAAACCTTTCACTCTGGAGATGTTCTTTAGGTGGTAGAAGATGTTTTTGTGATAGATTTGATCTGATGCTGAATGTAAGATCTGAGTCAATCAGAACACCAAGGTTTTTGACTTGGTCTTTATCTTCTAAAGATCCAGACTCAGATACTTGCTGACAGCAGTCCTCTTTTCCTTGTTACCAAAGACAATCACCTCCATCTTGTCATGGTTTAGTTGTTTACTTTTTCTAAACAGTCACACAACTGGGTTTATAAACAAATACGTGCACCTTTTTTAAAAAATATATATATATATTACAAAAACAACACATTAAAATGACTTTTATAGAAAGATTTTATACCTTGTCACATAAACTATGGAGAGTTTCCATTTTGGACAGGATATGACACACGGTTGATTCCTGTTGGCTGTTGCTAGGTAACAGTGTTCCATTGGTCTACAGTTTCTGAACAATGGTGGAGGGTAAAGCCAATGGTTGCTATGACAACAGAATCATTTCTTTAGCGTCTCTGAGCCAAATAACGACACTAATGGTGAGTTCACAGTAAACGCGTGGAAAGCACCAAAAGCGTCAGGTATACATTCACAATATAAGGTGGACGCGCTTCTAGGGAGCGTCGGAGGTCCCGCTGCGTGTCCCAAACCACTGTGCAGCGCGTTTTGAAGCTTTTCAAGCAGCAGAAGCTTTTGACATGCGTCCTGCACCTCCAACGCGGCCGACACTGGAGTTGAGATTGTTGAACTTTTAAGGAATATTGCGGCGCGTCGACCAATCAGGAGCGTCGAAAACACTAACCGGAGGCGTGGACAGATGGACAGGGTCTTCTACTGGAATAGAGCGTCTATAGTTGGGGTCCTGGTAGGAGATGTGAGCGCTGATGTGGGTCAGCAGGTCGTCAAACTGGGCACGGGAGAGATGGAAGTAGTGCTGAAAGTGACTCTCGTCCAATCACAGCTCTGGTGAATCCAGAAACGACGCAGAGGCTCAAATAAAGCCAAGTCACTCTCTGGATAACGTAGAGCTGATGAACGGGAGTCAGAGGGGGCGTGTTCAGCAAGGAACTCCAACTTTATTCTCCATCCACCCACACTTCTCTATAACCCTCTGACATCACAGTGAACACGCTGAGGGATCTGTGGGATTTGCTAATGGGCTAAGCTAATGGACAGAATTCCTTCACGTAAGGCGTTGAATGCAGCTTGTAAACGTACTTGTTCAGAAAACTACTAAGTTGCTGTTTACAGGGGATACTATGGGGCGTGTCATGGCTCTAACCACACCCCCACCACTTCTTCCCTTATTTCCTTGAGGCTAAATGATGAACTCTGTCAGGAGAACTTACCTGTTGGTTCAGGTGCTGATCCTCATCCAATCAATGAACAAATATCCTTTCACGCAGCTTTCATCACAGTTTCTAACCATATTTGTGCACCTCCAACACCTAATTACTCAGCCATGGCTCGTTTCTGTTGCTAACAACAGCTCTGTCTGTTAGGCTAATTGTGATGCTGAGTGGGTGCAGGGAGGCTCACAGGAAGCAGGAAGTTAGTGAGAAAGATGATATTTAATCCTCTCCTAACCAGGCTTGGGGAGTAACAGATTACGTTTAATGAATTAATTGAATTTACGTAATCTGGAAACAAAGAAATGTAACTGTAATCCGCTACAGTAATCAGATTACCGGTATATCTTCTATTTATAAAAGCAAAGAAGGTCTGTGTGCGTGCGTGCATGAATTTCTCCCCGACGCGGTGTTTGTTGGACCTGAAACTTTATGAACGGCTTCCAAATACCTGGAGTGTGTGCATCCGTTAATTTGGAGTAATTTGGTCATTTCCAAGTGTTTTTTTTAAATTAATTTCGGCTGGACGGCACATTTATGTTCACCCAGAACTGAAATCTATTCAGCTTTGGACCTCAGACTGTGAGGGGGCGCTAGCGCACCATCTATATCTATTTCACTGCACAGCTCCTCACCTGAGCTAGAGTCACGTGTGCGGCCAGAGCCAATCACTGCGCACACAGCCAATCAGACACGGACTGTAAACACACGAGTGAGAGAGAGGAAGATAGTTTAGACCGGAGAGGGGGAGGGGCGTCTGAGCAGCCGTACTCACACTGATAAACTGGTAAAGCTCTCAAGTCTCACTGATTGGGCCTGATGTGCGCGGCCAAAACGCGCGTGTGTGTGTGTGTGAGTCACGGAGTAGAGAGTCACACACACACAAAATACTGAAAACTGAATGATTATACAAAAAATACACAAAATGACAACAGAAATGCACAAAACTACACCAAAAAAGATACAAAAATACAAAAAATGACTCCAAAAAACATACATTACAGAAAAATACACCAAGCAAAAAAAAATAAAAAATGTAGTAAAAAATAAAACAAACACATTTATCATGTTCATGTCTCATAGAAATAAACCAGAAAAATCACACACACTGTTTTATTTTCTATCCATAAATAAACCTTTTATAACACTACAGAGTACAGTATGTACACCTCTATGTACATACAACCTTCAAACACACACTCATTTGGCCATAATTGACAACTCTACTTAAGCTCCTCCCACTATATGAATACATACTTCCGACGGGCACTGAACTAGTTTTATAAAAACTGGGATTATTTAGGGGGATTACATTTTAAAAGCAAGCGTAATATACATTAGTGCAGCAGATACACACAGTGACACTACACAGCAGTTCATCACATGAAACAAGCCCCAGTGCTGTGTGTGTGTGTGTGTGTGTGTGTGTGTTTTATTTTTCATTATTATAAATGCTCTTTTTGTATATTTTAACATGATAAGTGTCTCACTGGTGCAGATTTAGGTTCTACGAGCAGCCAATGCAGATGTTTTTAGTTTGACTCCTGATACATAATGATGATGATTATTACTATTATTATTTTTAACTGTGTGTCTCCTTAAAGGAGGAAATTAACAGGCTCACAAGGATTAATGGTGTTAGAGCTGGATTTACAGATAAACATCATAGCATTTATAAATAAACATCATAACATTTATAAACATAACATTTATAGATAAACACATCATAACATTTACAGATAAACATCATAACATTTATAAACATAACATTTATAGATAAACACATCATAACATTTACAGATAAACATCATAACATTTATAAACATAACATTTATAGATAAACACATCATAACATTTATAAATAAACATCATAACATTTATAAACATAACATTTATAGATAAACACATCATAACATTTACAGATAAACATCATAACATTTATAGATAAACACATCATAACATTTATAAATAAACATCATAACATTTATACACATAACATTTATAGATAAACACATCATAACATTTACAGATAAACATCATAACATTTATAAATAAACATCATAACATTTATAAATAAACATCATAACATTTATAAATAAACATCATAACATTTATAGATAAACATCACTAACATTTATAAACATCATAACATTTATAGATAAACATCATAACATTTACAGATAAACATCATAACATTTATAAACATAACATTTATAGATAAACATCACTAACATTTATAAACATAACATTTATAGATAAACATCATAACATTTATAAATAAACATCATAACATTTATAGATAAACATCACTAACATTTATAAACACATCATAACATTTATAAATAAACATCACTAACATTTATAAACAACATTTATAGATAAACATCATAACATTTACAGATAAACATCATAACATTTATAAACATAACATTTATAGATAAACATCACTAACATTTATAAACAACATTTATAGATAAACATCATAACATTTATAAATAAACATCATAACATTTATAAACATAACATTTATAGATAAACACATCATAACATTTACAGATAAACATCATAACATTTATAAATAAACATCATAACATTTATAGATAAACATCACTAACATTTATAAACATCATAACATTTATAGATAAACATCATAACATTTACAGATAAACATCATAACATTTATAAACATAACATTTATAAATAAACATCACTAACATTTATAAACATCATAACATTTATAGATAAACATCATAACATTTACAGATAAACATCATACCATTTATAGATAAACATCATAACATTTATAAACATAACATTTATAGATAAACATCATAACATTTATAAATAAACATCATAACATTTATAGATAAACATCACTAACATTTATAAACATCATAACATTTATAGATAAACATCATAACATTTACAGATAAACATCATAACATTTATAAACATAACATTTATAGATAAACATCACTAACATTTATAGATAAACACAACATTTATAGATAAACACAACATTTATAGATAAACACAACATTTATAGATAAACATAACATTTATAGATAAACACATCATAACATTTATAAACATAACATTTATAAACATAACATTTATAGATAAACATCATAACATTTATAGATAAACATCATAACATTTATAGATAAACATCATAACATATATATGTAAAAATGTTTTTTTAGTGTGTGTGTGTGTGTGTGTGTGTGTGTGTGTGTGTGTGTGTGTGTGTGTGTGTGTGAATCAATCTCAACCTTATTTCAACTATTAGTAATTTATTTTTATTCTCTTATTTATAAATAATATTTTACAAATAAAATAATATATATAATAATATAAATTTACAATATATTTTAAATGTGTTTTTTCTAGATTTAGATTATAATTACGATCCTCACACAGCATTAATTTTTTTTGCATTTTATTGTCAGCCTCCTGACGTCAGTAAGACACTGTTAAGATATAAATATACATTTAGATATAAATATATGAATATGTCATTCATTTAGACATAAAAATATCATTAACATTTATAGATAAACACTAACTAAATTTATAGAGAACTGCGTCCATAACTAGAAACATTTAAACTATAAAAGAAAACTAAAATATAGATACACAATTTTTTGTTCAATTTGATCAAAGTTTTAAATATGTATATAAGTTTTCCTGACAAGCCAAATTTATTAATTAATGTTTGCATGTATATATAATGTGTGTGTGTGTGTGTGTGTGTGTGTGTGTGTGTTCCGTCTCCCTCTCATTTTTAGAGCTACTGTATCAATTTCAACCGTATTTCAACCATCAGTAATTTATTTATAAATAATATTTGACCAAAAAGTCCTTTTGTTGAACATTTACATTTTTTTTTATTGCTAAACATGGCATTAATTTGTTTTTACATTTTATTCGCTCTAAAAGCGTAACATATTCTGACCGTATTGTGTCGTCACAGAAAAGCCCATTTTTATGGAGCGATAAAAAAAGCATGAAGTGTGTGGATGTAAAACATCCCAGAAGGCCTCAGAGATTCACTTTATGCCTCTTGGCAACGTCTCATCACGGATCCTCTCCAACTTCACCAGGGCTAAATGTCTCGCAGCTGCCTCTCTCGATGGCTCATCTTGTCATTTTAACACTGAGAAGTGCACACGCATGACAAATTATAGACAGGACGCCCCAAGGTACTGAAACACATCAACGCTACATCTTTGACTCTTTTTAAAAAATAAACCTTGCTTTTATCGTGGACGCAGGAAACCAAATGTAGGAGAACTTTTCCCAACTTGCCGATCGCCTCCTGGCAAGAGTTTGAGAGATGAATGCTTTCAAAACACTGACATGACTTTATGTTATTCTTATATACATTATATTATATTGTGTTCAGTAAGGCGTGGAACATTAGAGCTTCTAAACCAGTCTGTCAGATCACACACTTTTCTAGTTTTCATTAATACTCCTTGAGACAGTCATCCAGTGACTCCTGGGGCATAAAACCCTCACGACTTCTCGAGACACCAAGACTATCAAAGTTTAATTAAAATAATTAAATGCAGCAGGCACAGGAAGCACTCTGTGGAAGCTTGGTCATCTCTTTTTATGCTTTTTGACACTGAATGACCTAATCCTGATTTAATCAAAGAAAAAAGAGGACACATCCCCACAGTGATAGACCATCGTAGATGAACGTAAACCTAAAGCAGCAGATGCGATGGATGGATAAGTATTGTTCATTTCCAGTAATTATGTCTTCTTCCATCTCTTTTAAAAGCTCTGAATCTACGCGTGTTTGTTGTGTAGTTGTGAAGCACTTTGTCCTGATGCCAGTGATGTGTGTGTGTGTGTGAGTAAAAACACTGTGGGGGGAGAAACAGCAGCTGAAGAAAAAGGCTGGAATGATCCAGTCACTTCAAATACCATACTTCAGACACAAAATGGATATTTGAGTGGAAACCTGACAAAGCGTGCCCACTTTGATGAGAACCAGTATAGACAATGACCAGTGGCTGGGTCAGTGGGATGTCTGTGTGCAGCAACAAAAGCCAATCAAATGACACTAAAAATAAGTTCAACAACCATCAAGTTTGAGGGCATAGTGGTGATGAGCTGCTTTAATTGGTGCAGCACTACCACACATACTGTAGGCACTTATTCACAAATAGGATCTTATCTCAACTTGTCTTTTGGCCAAATTAACTCAAAAAATATTTTTTTTGCAAGCCACCGATAAAAAAAATAGATCCTCAGCTCATAAGGGTTAGGGTTAGGGGAACATGTTTCCTATCCAGGGTAGTAATAATAATATCTTATTTTACATTGCTTATGAATGAACCCCTTTCATAGTACATAATAACATACGTCAGACTGATGTTTATTACTATTTTTCTATCAGATATGTGATAATCTGCTGAAATGAAATACATGTTAAATGGAAGCTTTTCATTTTAATTGTGACATTTTATTACAAATGTATCGTATTGTATCAAGAATACTAACTTTATAATTTTATAAAATTTCACACTCAAATATGAATTGAATGAAGTGTTTTTGGAGGAGGATGAAGAGGAGAATGTGTGATAGAAGATGAAATAGCTTTAGGAGTTTAAAGTTATCTTAAGTGTATTTTACACTAAGTCTTCAATGGAGCAGTAATTTATTTGAGTTGTGTTCTGGTGCCTGGTGGACACTTTATTCACCATGTGAGTAAAACTGTACTGTGTTCATCCATTGAATATAAAACACCTTCCCTGTAGTACAGTATTACCTTTATTAAATAAACTTAAATACAGTTTTATGTAAGTTTCTACTGCAGAGGTCATTCTGACAAAAATCTCTGTCATCATAAATGAATATTCTGTCTGAACAGAGAATCCACACTTTGCCTCACACATGAAGCAGGAACTAAAACCCTCAGTAGTTCCTTTATTTTTCAGCATGTCGGAACACACTGCTGAAGTGGAAGCGGCTGTCGATGTCTGATTGGGAACGGGCCACGCCTGGGTGAAAACATGAGGGAACCAATCAATCACCAACCAAGCACACAGACATCACTGGGGGGTGGAGCCACGAGCAGGAATACCAGAAACAGAGACCAAGTTCAGGCGGCCACCCATGAGGCGGCGCTGGCGAAGCAGACTCCCTTGGCAAGACAGACGGGAAGACCTCCGGCGGGCCAGACAAAGAGGGCTCCGGCAAGCCGGGAGTTGGCGGCCTGGTGCGGGAAGCCGGCACTAGCGGCAGAGTTGGCGGCCGGGTGTGGGGGGACTCGGGAGAGGTAGCCTGACAGCTAGGAGACTCAAAAATGTTAGCCTGGGAGCTAGGAGACTCAAAAACGCTAGCCTGGGAGCTAGGACAAACAAGGACGCTATCCTGGAAGCTAAGGAACTCTGACTGGGAACTGGACTGTAAGTGAGAGTTGTGTGCTGAGGAGGGACTTAGCTTTTGATTATGCGTGGATTCTAGTGACGAGGAGGACCTGGGGGCTGAGGTCATCTCCGGTAGTGGAGTACAGGGAGAACCTAGCAATCTCCTGATCTGCTTCTTAGCGTTCTCCAATGTCTCTGCCACGACGGGGACTCTCTCCAGAGCAGGCTGGAGACGAATGGCCACACAAACTCCCATCAGAGTGTCCACGATCTCCTGGGGACAGATGGTCTCTTTCAGTCTGGAGAGCAGGTGCTCCAGCTCGGCAAGAAGCTCCTCCTACTCGCTGCAAAATGAAAAATTCTGCATCGAGGGTCCCGCTGGGTCTGCTGAGGGCTCTGGCGATACAGGATCGTCATCCAGCTGAGCAGGAACTCCTTTGACCTGGATCTCACCGGATTCCACCTCGAGGAAGAAGCTCTGCCAGTAAGAAAGTCTCTCAAAAAATATCCTCTCCGCTGGGTCCATCTCTGGCTGGTTCATTCTATCACGGTTGAGTGGAGGTGTGGCCCCAAATGCAAGGAGAGATGGAGGCAGGATGGATGCATAGCACTCTTGGAACCAGTCCATGTTTATTAAAGTAACCAAAATCCAAAAAGACAGGAGGTACAGGGAGCATGGACCAGAGGAGGGTAGACAATAAAACACACAATGTCTTAGTTTACACTAACATTATGGAATGCCTGGCATTTGCTCGCAGGCAAAAGAGATCAATATATTTCATTATGTAACAATGTTAAATGCAGACATTGTCTTCTTTCAGGAAACACTGGAAACATATTTACTTTTAAGTACAGCTCTAGATAAAAAGTTGTCTCTGTCCTTTTCAACAAAATGTTACTCTTTAACATAATCAACTCCACTATAGATCCAGAAGGTATATATATTCATATCAGAGTGGTAATCAATAATAAATATTTTATAATTATAAATGTCTATGCCCCTAATAATGATGATCCTAATAGGGTACATTTGTATAGGGGTCTATGGACAATGGGGGGACTTACTGTATATACATTAACGTATATGAATGTAGACATAGTAAAAGACTAGTTAAGTGTTTTTTTCACATTTGAAAAGAATGATACATGAACATAGATTTCTTAGAAACTCCGGATAAAAGCTTTAATGTGAGAAAGTATCACCACCAGAGACAACGTGGGTTAAAAAGCAAGAGACAAGAGTGGAACATAGTGAGAGACAGAAGGACGATTTGTGTTATATATTTAATGTAAATGTACAATCTGCTTAGACGATGTCAATACTGAGTAGAAATTGTTCATAGCTACAACCAAGCAGATGTTTGGAATGACAGATGAACACAATATGCTACAAAGTCAGTGTTGCATTCAGTTCACTGCTGTTATAATGTCTCATATAAATTATATCTCACTTTAACTATAAATAAGTGCAAATGCACACAGTATTTCTTCAAAGCTATTAATAAGTTGTTCTTTATACACACGACAGGAAGGAGAGATTCAAGGTAAGAAATGGAAAGAGTTGATTTCTCTCTTTTTACACAATGGAAATGTGCTTCACTCTAGAAATAGAAACTAAATTAGTAGGAATTGTATTAAAAGTCATATTTAGTTGTTCAAAATTAATATAAAACTAAAACAGATTACAAAAACTTTCTATTGTTAAAAGTTTGTGAATTAAACTTTGGCTGGTATAAGCCTATCAGTTTTAATACATTTATAAAGGATGAGTATTGTCTGTGTTTTATTGTTAACTAATAGTGCAGCGTTTTAGTTGTTCCAGAGATCTAGTCTTTTTTCTGACCTTCAAACCTTTGCTTTTCTCAAGAGAAATGGAGAGAAACTCACCATGGGTTAGGGTTACAGTTAAGGGTTAGAGTTAAGGGTTAGGGTTAGAGTTAAGGGTTAGGGTTAGAGTTAAGGGTTAGGGTTACAGTTAAGGGTTAAAGTTAAGGGTTAGGGTTAGAGTTAAGGGTTAGGGTTACAGTTAAGGGTTAAAGTTAAGGGTTAGGTAGGGTAATGTGTTTTCTCGATGAGACCCCCCGGGGGAGTTCGAGGACTCCCCCAGTTAGATAGGGAATCAAAGGCAGGCACGGGCCGACGCATGTTATTCGTGTTCCTCTCGTCATTGTGTCACACATCAAAAGGTTTTGTGAATTTGTATCAGTGGGTGAGGTGTCCGTGCAGTGTTGTGACTGTATGACAGGCGTCAAAGTGAGAGGAGGATGGATGCATCCTGCCCACTTTGTGTCTGATTGGACAAACCCGTTGTAAATTGGAACTATGTGTGTGTAATGGAATGAGGGATCATAGAACTGTAGCTGAGGGACAGAAGCAGGAGCCTGTCTGGGCTTCACCACAACTGGGTCTGTGTGGACCTCGTCTCAGTTTCCAGTCTCCACCCCATTACCTGTGGTGAGGAATGGGGTGGAGATGGAAGTGGTTGGTGTGTTCTTGTTTGTTTTATTCTGGGTTTTATTCTAGGTTTAGGTGTTAACCTTATCTTTAGAATTGTTGTATTTTGAGAGGGGGGGGGGGGGGGGGGGGGTTTGGTTTAGGATTTAGGTTCTGTAAAGGTGGGGGGGGGGGGGGGGCGCCATTTTGTTTTCGGAAGTTATTTTGTTGTTATTAGGGTTAGAGTTTGGGTTTTTAGGTTTAGGGTTAGGTCTAGATATAGAACCTTGAAGTTGCCTAAGGAGTGGAGGCGGTAGCGGTTAGGTTTAGTGTTAGGGATCATGTCCAGTTGTAGAATGATATTTAAAGAGGTTTGGGGTTAGGTTTAGGGTTAGGTTTAGGATTGGGTTTTAGGTTTAGGATTTTAGGGTTAGATATAGAACCTCGAATTTGGCCAGCGAATGGAGGGCGGGGTAGCGGTTAGGTTTAGTGTAAGGATCATGTCCAGTTGTAGGATAATATTTAAAGAGGTTTAGGGTTAGTTAAGGGCTTAATTGTGTTTTTCTTAAGTTTTGGAGGTAAGTTTCCAGAGGAGAGTGCAGGATTGGATGGACGGACTTAATCCTCCTCAACCCTGTGCCTGTGTGGGCAGCGTCTCCATCCTTTCACCTGCCTTTTAGTTTGGTTAAGGTCTTAATTGTGTTTTTAAGTTTTGGAGGTAAGAGTTAAGGGTTAGGGTTAGAGTTAAGGGTTAGGGTTACAGTTAAGGGTTAAAGTTAAGGGTTAGGGTTAGAGTTAAGGGTTAGAGTTAAGGGTTAGGGTTACAGTTAAGGGTTAGGGTTAGAGTTAAGGGTTAGGGTTACAGTTAAGGGTTAAAGTTAAGGGTTAGGGTTAGAGTTAAGGGTTAGGGTTACAGTTAAGGGTTAAAGTTAAGGGTTAGGTAGGGTAATGTGTTTTCTCGATGAGACCCCCCCGGGGGAGTTCGAGGACTCCCCCAGTTAGATAGGGAATCAAAGGCAGGCACGGGCCGACGCATGTTATTCGTGTTCCTCTCGTCATTGTGTCACACATCAAAAGGTTTTGTGAATTTGTATCAGTGGGTGAGGTGTCCGTGCAGTGTTGTGACTGTATGACAGGCGTCAGAGTGAGAGGAGGATGGATGCATCCTGCCCACTTTGTGTCTGATTGGACAAACCCGTTGTAAATTGGAACTATGTGTGTGTAATGGAATGAGGGATCATAGAACTGTAGCTGAGGGACAGAAGCAGGAGCCTGTCTGGGCTTCACCACAACCGGGTCTGTGTGGACCTCGTCTCAGTTTCCAGCCTCCACCCCATTACCTGTGGTGAGGAATGGGGTGGAGATGGAAGTGGTTGGTGTGTTCTTGTTTGTTTTATTCTGGGTTTTATTCTAGGTTTAGGTGTTAACCTTATCTTTAGAATTGTTGTATTTTGAGAGGGGGGGGGGGGGGGGTTGGTTTAGGATTTAGGTTCTGTAAAGGTGGGGGGGGGGGGGGGGGCGCCATTTTGTTTTCGGAAGTTATTTTGTTGTTATTAGGGTTAGAGTTTGGGTTTTTAGGTTTAGGGTTAGGTCTAGATATAGAACCTTGAAGTTGCCTAAGGAGTGGAGGCGGTAGCGGTTAGGTTTAGTGTTAGGGATCATGTCCAGTTGTAGAATGATATTTAAAGAGGTTTGGGGTTAGGTTTAGGATTGGGTTTTAGGTTTAGGATTTTAGGGTTAGATATAGAACCTCGAATTTGGCCAGCGAATGGAGGCGGTAGCGGTTAGGTTTAGTGTAAAGGATCATGTCCAGTTGTAGGATAATATTTAAAGAGGTTTAGGGTTAGTTAAGGGCTTAATTGTGTTTTTCTTAAGTTTTGGAGGTAAGTTTCCAGAGGAGAGTGCAGGATTGGATGGACGGACTTAATCCTCCTCAACCCTGTGCCTGTGTGGGCAGCGTCTCCATCCTTTCACCTGCCTTTTAGTTTGGTTAAGGTCTTAATTGTGTTTTTAAGTTTTGGAGGTAAGAGTTAAGGGTTAGGGTTAGAGTTAAGGGTTAGGGTTACAGTTAAGGGTTAAAGTTAAGGGTTAGGGTTAGAGTTAAGGGTTAGAGTTAAGGGTTAGGGTTACAGTTAAGGGTTAGGGTTAGAGTTAAGGGTTAGGGTTACAGTTAAGGGTTAAAGTTAAGGGTTAGGGTTAGAGTTAAGGGTTACAGTTAAGGGTTAAAGTAAAGGGTTAGGGTTAGAGTTAAGGGTTAAAGTTAAGGGTTAGGGTTAGAGTTAAGGGTTAGAGTTAAGGGTTAGGGTTACAGTTAAGGGTTAGGGTTAGAGTTAAGGGTTAGGGTTACAGTTAAGGGTTAGGGTTACAGTTAAGGGTTAAAGTTAAGGGTTAGGGTTAGAGTTAAGGGTTAGTGTTACAGTTAAGGGTTAGAGTTAAGGGTTAGGGTTAGAGTTAAGGGTTAGGGTTAGAGTTAAGGGTTAGGGTTACAGTTAAGGGTTAAAGTTAAGGGTTAGGGTTAGAGTTAAGGGTTAGAGTTAAGGGTTAGGGTTACAGTTAAGGGTTAGGGTTAGAGTTAGGGTTAGGGTTACAGTTAAGGGTTAGGGTTAGGGTTAGAGTTAAGGGTTACAGTTAAGGGTTAAAGTAAAGGGTTAGGGTTAGAGTTAAGGGTTAAAGTTAAGGGTTAGGGTTAGAGTTAAGGGTTAGAGTTAAGGGTTAGGGTTACAGTTAAGGGTTAGGGTTAGAGTTAAGGGTTAGGGTTACAGTTAAGGGTTAGGGTTACAGTTAAGGGTTAGGGTTACAGTTAAGGGTTAGGGTTAGAGTTAAGGGTTAGTGTTACAGTTAAGGGTTAGAGTTAAGGGTTAGGGTTAGAGTTAAGGGTTAGGGTTAGAGTTAAGGGTTAGGGTTACAGTTAAGGGTTAGGGTTAGGGTTAAGGGTTAAAGTTAAGGGTTAGGGTTAGAGTTAAGGGTTAGAGTTAAGGGTTAGGGTTACAGTTAAGGGTTAGGGTTAGAGTTAAGGGTTAGGGTTACAGTTAAGGGTTAAAGTTAAGGGTTAGGGTTAGAGTTAAGGGTTACAGTTAAGGGTTAAAGTTAAGGGTTAGGGTTAGAGTTAAGGGTTAAAGTTAAGGGTTAGGGTTAGAGTTAAGGGTTAGGGTTACAGTTAAGGGTTAGAGTTAAGGGTTAGGGTTAGAGTTAAGGGTTAGGGTTACAGTGTAGGGTTAGGGTTAGAGTTAAGGGTTAGGGTTACAGTTAAGGGTTAGAGTTAAGGGTTAGGGTTACAGTTAAGGGTTAGGGTTAGAGTTAAGGGTTAGAGTTAAGGGTTAGGGTTACAGTTAAGGGTTAAAGTTAAGGGTTAGGGTTAGAGTTAAGGGTTAGGGTTACAGTTAAGGGTTAGGGTTAGAGTTAAGGGTTAGGGTTACAGTTAAGGGTTAGAGTTAAGGGTTAGGGTTAGAGTTAAGGGTTAGGGTTACAGTTAAGGGTTAGGGTTACAGTTAAGGGTTAGGGTTAGGGTTAAGGGTTACAGTTAAGGGTTAGGGTTACAGTTAAGGGTTAGGGTTACAGTTAAGGGTTAGGGTTAGGGTTAAGGGTTACAGTTAAGGGTTAGGGTTAGTCGTGAAGTTGCACTTCTTAGTCTGAGGTGCTGATCACTAACCTTAACACAGCAGAAGCTATTTTTCAATGTGACAAACCTGAAATTTATGCAGGAAGTGGAGGCGGTTGTGATTAGGGTTAGGGTTAAGGGTTAGGGTTAAGGGTTAAGGGTTAGGGTTAAGGTTAAGGGTTAGAGTTAAGGGTTAGGGTTAGGGTTAGAGTTAAGGGTTAGAATTAGGACTTAGGGTTAGGGTTAAGTTTAAGTTTAAGTTTAAGTTTAAGTTTAGGATTAGGGGTTAGGGGTTAAGGGTTCAGATTTGGGGTTAAGGGTTAGGGTTAGAACAGTATTTGGGTTACTGGTATTCTACGTCACTTCCGTCCAGCCAGAGGCTTGTGTCCCGTCGGGGGCTTCTGCTCTGGGGCTGCAGCTGGATACTACTCCAGGCTGGTACAGATGTGTAAATAAATATATCACAGTAAAGTCTAGCTTTGCCGCTCACTCTCTGACCTTGAGCTCATGAAAACACTTCACAGTTGTGTTCGAACCAAACATGTAGAGTTTCATATAAAATGGTTCCACTCTGGACATGTGACTGTGATTCTTTCTGACCCTAATATCCAACTCATGGGGCGACCGTGGCTCAGCGGTAGAGTGGGTTGTTCAATAATCGAAGGGTTTGGGTTTCAAGTCTCACTCTACCCAAGTCATTGTTGTTGTGTCCTTGGGCAAGGCACTTAACCCACAATGAGTCATGTGAATGTGGCACACTATGGCAGCCTCACCTCCATCATTCTGCCCCAGGGCATCTGTGGCTACAGTAGTAGCTTGCCACCATCATGTGTGGAATAATGCACGTCAATGTCCAGCGCTTTGAGTGTCTATGAGAACGTGTTCTATAAAATCCATTGTATTATTCTTATGGTGGTGGGATTCCGGTTGTATTACCTGCAGTGGGAGGTTTATTGTGGATGTTCACATCCAACCATCGGCTGTTCAATTTCTGCTTTTCTTTTTTTAATAAGTCCTTTTAAACATCCAAACACTGTTAATCCAGTTCACCTTCTGCTTTATTCTCCAAAGCTTGTCTTTTTTAGCCCAGATGAATGCATTCATATTTAATCACTGTTAAGTGTATCTAAAGACAATAATACTAACCTGCTGTTTAGAGATTATAGGTCTCAGCTGTCAGTCTGCCTCAGTCAAATGCTGTGGATGAACATCTAATGAGTGCCCAGAATGTTTTTAATTATTCCACCACTAAGAACAATAGCTGCACTTAACACTCTCGCTCACATTGATTTAATCTTTGAAGGATTATCTTCTTTGTCTAATGTCACTGAGTAGGAATGACTTTGCTATTAAATAATTCTTCATGCAGATGTTCTGCAACATGGACAGAATAATATCAACAGATTTTTTTATGTTTCTTCATATGGGTAGAATTATAATTTATAAGAAGCGTGTCAATAGGCTACGCTATGACATCATGTTGTTCTAATGTCACTGAGCTCCTCAGACAAAAGAATAATCTATACATTTACTTTTATTTATGTTGATAAATAACTACCAGGGAGAAAAAGGACTGAAATAGTTAAATAGACCCATTTAAAGAGTGAAGTGACCCCCTAGGGCCCCCCACCATGTGATTTTACAGAGTTAATATGTGGAAAGTTTGTGGAGATGGAAACTCATGGAAAAAAAGCAGAAAAGGTTTAAAAAGATCAGCAGAAGTTCCCTCACACACTTTATGATTTAACAATGGGACGACCCTGAGTCCTCAGCACTGGACATGATTAGCTCCCTCCTGTTTCCACTCAGGTGTGGCTCATTCCTAATCAAGCTTCCTTCTGTTTATCTGAGTGATTGGTTCCTGGTTCTTTGTTACTTTGGCCCTGTTTTGCTTTTGGTATTTTAGTTTTGTTTTTGCAGTTTTATTAAATGGACACAATAATTATCCTCTGAGTCACAAACACAATCCTCAGTAATAACTGACAGTAATCAATGACTTTAACAGGAAAACGCAGTGAGTTTTAGAAGAGAAGTGTTGTTGATATGAAGTGAAGCGTCTTCACTAAAATGTCATTAACAAAGGTTATTTACTGGACCAGATTACTCCAGTTTATACCAGTAAATACAATCATACTCAACTTTAGTTTGACATAACTAAACGTTATCTTTTCACTTGGAAAGATAATCTATCAACTTCAACTGTACTCCCCACAAAATAAAATTACTTTTCAACTTTCTCCTTGTTTTAGTTTTTTTATTTTAAAGTGTATGTTGTGATTTAAAAACATTTACTTTCTAAAACAGATATAATATAATAATAATAATAATATAATAAAATATGCACCAAACAATTTGTAACGCCACCAGTCATGGTATTAATCTATAAAGAAATCCATTTTTAAGGCTATGCATAACTTACATTTGTTAATTTAGGAAAGCTTTGTTTGAAGATTAAACTTTTCTTCTGTTATTACTTTGATACGTTTACACGGACTAATGTAGATAATTATAATACATGTTATTTAAAAGTACTGAAGGACACTTTCAAGAAGAACAAACTTGCATTGTCAGTTATTTTATGTTAATTAAAATACTTCAATACATTTACATGATTACAAAGATGAAACTGAGTAGTTAGTTTAATAAATAAATAAAGAACAAAACACTTAAATTCTTTGAATAATACATTGGTCATGGCAGAGTTATTAAAGAAAAGATTTAGCAAAAAGACTAAAGAATGAAAATAAATAAATAATTAACTATTGCACGTAATTGAAAAACACTTTCTGGTTTATATGATAAATTACACCATATAAAAAAATTCACTCAATCTATAATGAGCTTCTTATCCCCAGGATATAGAAAATAGCTCTTCTCAGGTTCAATGAATTCCCACTAGTTTGACAAACTCATTAAAGATGTTATTAGAAATAATGTGAGGCTATTAGGATGTGGCAGCGCAGCACCTCGTCAAAAAGTCTAAACCATAATTAAAAAGATCATTTAAAAAACCTGTGACATTATCTATGAGCAGAAACAATGGAATGTGTTACACCATCTTATCTCTATAAAACCTATATAAATATACAGTATGTTCATATATAAATATATGTTCCTATAGGTTTGAGTTCCATTAAATAATTTAAAATGTAAGAAATTACATTAAACTACAATAAACTACTAACAAACACACAAATTTTAATTTGAAATGTTACAATTTCAGTCAAATCAGAGTTTATTCATCACATTATAAATGATCACATCATGAAAATAAGTCACTGTCCCTTAATTTAATAAAACATGTAAAGCTTTAAACATAAAAGCCATAAAATAATAATTTATAATCAAAGCTGCAAACAGTGATGAACGGACCCTCACAACCACACACAATGTTGGGGTGTGTTGCATGTTGGGGTGTGTTGCATGTTGGGGTGTGTTGCATGTTGGGGTGTGTTACAAGGCAAAAGGTTGTGTCATGGCAGCTTAGGACAAAGTCACTGGGAGCAATTCAGGTTTAAAAAAAATAAGTCCATTTATTTTCTGCTTTCAGTCCAGTCAGCAAATCTTCTTTAAACAACAGGAAAAACAAGGAGAGAATCATCAAAAACAAATACTCCATCAAGGGGATCAATTCAGACCTGCTCAGACATTTCCTTGTCCATGTGTGCTGCAGGAGCCATCTTGGCTTGTTCTCCCTCCTCACCTTCACTTCCTGCTTTTATAGGCCCGAGGCTCCGCCTCCTCAATCAATGCCTCTTATTTCTTTAACCAAAACTGAACCCTTCATAATTGTAATAAAACAAGAATTTTACAAAATACATTAAACACAATTTCTCACTTGCAAAACAAATTAAATACATGTTTGAAATCTACATTTAACAAATATTCAACATTTTAGTTGTGAGGGAGCTTTTGCTTCCTAACAGTTTAAGTGTGTTACATGTTGGGGTGTGTTGTTTGTTGGGGTGTGTTACATGTTGGGGTGTGTTACATGTTGGGGTGTGTTGTTTGTTGGGGTGTGTTACATGTTGGGGTGTGTTACATGTTGGGGTGTGTTACATGTTGGGGTGTGTTACATGTTGGGGTGTGTTACATGTTGGGGTGTGTTACGTGTTGGGGTGTGTTACATGTTGGGGTGTGTTGTATGTTGGGGTGTGTTACATGTTGGGGTGTGTTGTATGTTGGGGTGTGTTACATGTTGGGGTGTGTTACATGTTGGGGTGTGTTACATGTTGGGGTGTGTTACATGTTGGGGTGTGTTACGTGTTGGGGTGTGTTACATGTTGGGGTGTGTTACATGTTGGGGTGTGTTACATGTTGGGGTGTGTTGTATGTTGGGGTGTGTTACATGTTGGGGTGTGTTGTTTGTTGGGGTGTGTTGTTTGTTGGGGTGTGTTACATGTTGGGGTGTGTTACATGTTGGGGTGTGTTGTATGTTGGGGTGTGTTGTATGTTGGGGTGTGTTGTTTGTTGGGGTGTGTTGTATGTTGGGGTGTGTTGTATGTTGGGGTGTGTTGTATGTTGGGGTGTGTTGTTTGTTGGGGTGTGTTGTATGTTGGGGTGTGTTGTTTGTTGGGGTGTGTTGTTTGTTGGGGTATGTTGTATGTTGGGGTGTGTTGTTTGTTGGGGTGTGTTGTTTGTTGGGGTGTGTTGTATGTTGGGGTGTGTTGTTTGTTGGGGTGTGTTGTATGTTGGGGTGTGTTGTATGTTGGGACAGTGGACATTGGAATATTAGATGATATTGTTTCTAATGTAGAATCACAAAGTTTGAGGCAACAAATTAGTTAAATTTCATGTTTCTAGAGCTAAAGTTGTTCCCAGGACGAAGAGAGAACAACCATTGATTTTAAAACATTTTAAGGCGTGGCCTAATGATTCTCCAATTCAAACAAGCCTGTCGATTAGTGGGATTAGGTTTGGACTGTTAACTGATGACATCATCACTGTATGTTCCAAAGTGGATGGTGCCACTATCAGAGGTGTGGCCAATCCTGGTCCTCGAGCCTCTATCCAGCATGTTTTAGATGTTTCCATCTTCCAACACACGACTTCATCATTTGAATCAGGTGTGTTGGAAGAGGGAAACATCTCGAACATGCTGGATAGAGGCTCTTGAGGACCAGGATTGGCCACACCTCCACAAGCGGAACAAATCAGGGGCGGGGCTAATGACCGGGCTCTTTAAACCCAAATAATAAAGCTCATAACAACATCATTTTAAAACATACACACGCCCATAATAGCAGAGCTTCAGCATCACAGACTATATCATCATGAAGTCCATCAAAGATACATGAAGTTTAACAGAACAAGAGAACAACAAAAACATCAGGATGGTCATTATTAATAAAACAACACAAATTCAAAACATCTCAACACCACTGATATTATTTTATCACCAACTTTAACCATTTCAGCTCAGAGCCTGAATCAGTAGATATAGAGTTTATTCAACTAATACTATTTAATATGAACTACTATAGACATATTCACTACTATATGAACTACTATAGACATATTCACTACTATAGACATATTCACTACTATATGAACTATTATAGACATATTCACCACTATATGAACTATTATAGACATACTCACCACTATATGAACTACTATAGACATACTCACTACTATATGAACTATTATAGACATATTCACCACTATATGAACTATTATAGACATATTCACCACTATATGAACTACTATAGACATATTCACCACTATATGAACTACTATAGACATATTCACTACTATATGAACTACTATAGACATATTCACCACTATATGAACTACTATAGACATATTCACCACTATATGAACTACTATAGACATATTCACTACTATATGAACTATTATAGACATATTCACCACTATATGAACTATTATAGACATATTCACCACTATATGAACTACTATAGACATACTCACCACTATATGTACTACTATAGACATATTCACCACTATATGAACTACTATAGACATATTCACCACTATATGTACTACTATAGACATATTCACCACTATATGAACTACTATAGACATATTCACCACTATATGAACTACTATAGACATATTCACTACTATATGAACTATTATAGACATATTCACCACTATATGAACTACTATAGACATATTCACCACTATATGAACTACTATAGACATATTCACCACTATATGAACTATTATAGACATATTCACCACTATATGAACTATTATAGACATATTCACCACTATATGAACTACTATAGACATACTCACCACTATATGTACTACTATAGACATATTCACCACTATATGAACTACTATAGACATATTCACCACTATATGAACTACTATAGACATATTCACCACTATATGTACTACTATAGACTAGGGATGTAACGATTAATCGTAAGGCAGTTAAAAATCGATTCATAGGTATCACGGTTGATATCGATTTTCTGACAATTGAATCGCAGTACTTTTTTTAACAAGCAGAGGGCGCTATACGGAAGTGTTGGCGGCGGGCGGAGTCTGCTAATACTTTCTTTCTGGCCGCCTTCTACTCTTAAATATGTCGATAAATGATTCATTACCCCTTTAGCACCGAAAGAATATCTGTAATATTACTCGAATATCTGTAAAAGTCACGTTTTTCTATTAGCTCTGTCTGCTAGCATAGCTTCTCTTCTTCACTGCAAGATATCTGCATGCCAACCGACCACTGTGTTACCAGCGCCCTCTGCTGGTCCAAACAAATATGACGTAAATCAGTGTAATCAAGGTTTTTTTTTTTTTAAAGTCCAATTGTTAAGACACAAAATACATTTTCAGTTGCACTTTTAAAAGAAAAAAAACTATTATGTAGTTTTGCATTGTTTATTATAGAACCAGAATTTAAATTAATAGGCTTCATTTTCATTTGTATTATTCCTTTATTTATTTAATTCAAGATTTATTTTTAGTTAAATTGCATTGTTTTGAATAGTTTATCAAGGAATTCTTTTGACAATGAAAAATAAAAGGAAAATAGTACAGTATTTTCTAAAAAAGAATTGTCTACGGTCCCATTTTGTAAATGAAAAAATCGTGAATCGAATCGTATCGGGAGTTGAGTGAATCATTACATCCCTACTATAGACATATTCACCACTATATGAACTACTATAGACATACTCACTACTATATGAACTACTATAGACATACTCACTACTATATGAACTACTATAGATATACTCACTACTATATGAACTACTATAGACATATTCACCACTATATGAACTACTATAGACATACTCACTACTATATGAACTACTATAGACATATTCACCACTATATGAACTACTATAGACATACTCACTACTATATGAACTACTATAGACATATTCACCACTATATGAACTACTATAGACATACTCACTACTATATGAACTACTATAGACATACTCACTACTATATGAACTACTATAGATATACTCACTACTATATGAACTACTATAGACATATTCACCACTATATGAACTACTATAGACATACTCACTACTATATGAACTACTATAGACATATTCACCACTATATGAACTACTATAGACATATTCACCACTATATGAACTACTATAGACATATTCACCACTATTTGAACTACTATAGACATATTCAAGACTATATGAACTACTATAGACATATTCACCACTATATGAAGCCTTTCGCTCTGTGAACTCATCCATGATGATCTATGTTTATTTTCATTCTCTATAGACATTATCAGTGCCCCACTCTGCTCCTCATATGGTTTTTATATGTTTTAACTCAGAAAATGAGTGGAACATGTGACTGACATGTGTGTACATACTCTATGCAGAAACCATTGTTTACATATGTGACACTTGAAAAACTGAAAAATAACAATAAATGAACCACTGTTAAAGCTCATAAATAGTTTATAATATGTAGAAAGTTTATCATCTGAGGACACAGACACTTATTTAATAAAACTCACTTTAAATACAGGTGAAGGATTGTGGGACAGCGTTCCTTAAAACTAGTGATTATCAGATGTTTGCTCCTGTCCAGATGTTTATTAAACAGATATTTATCTGATAGAAAAAGCCAGTGTATAAACCATAGAAAAGCTAAAAACATGAAGTCTCTAGATGTTTATAACTGTTATAAACAGACAGGTAGGCGGGGCTACTGTACTACTGTAAATGAAGGTTTCTGTGTATTTCCACATATTCTGATCAGTTTCACTGGATGTGTTTCCATCTCTACATGAAGTCTCCTCCTCACTGCTCCACGTCTGCATATCAGTCCATTTACAGCTTTTTATGGTGACTTTTTACTGTATCCAGACTGAGATAACGCTCCGTCTGCTCCCTGTGAACCATCACCTCAGTAGAGATTACGTAACAAGTTGAACAAACGTGGTCATTTTGCAACTTTATGCTGTTTATTTCTATCATAAAGCAGCTGATTTTTACTTTATTCTATCAACTGTTTAATTGCCTGGGGTAAAAAAATATGTAAATAAAACAACTAAAATATCAGACACAGTATTAACAGTGAGCTATTGTTTCACTTCCATTACCAGGCTAGATTTAAAAGCCTTTCTCTTTTATTTAAGATCATATACGTAGGAGATGAAATCCATTGTGGAGCAGACAATGCAATGAGCACAAATCCACCAAAGCCTTTAGGATTAAAGAATTTGCTCTTAGAGTTTAATTACATATTGCTGTAGAGAGGCTTACGTTGGTTAGATGTTCTAGAACTTCTACAGATGAGACACAGATGGACAGAAAATTAACATTTATTTAATCTCCACTACAGGAAGGTTTGTGTGTAATACTCCCACAGGATTATCAACAGTATAGTTCTGTATGCACTACTTTTATTATTATTATTATTATTATTGATAGTGGAATACGTTTTTAAAACAACAGATGTTTAAAACCGATCTGCCTTCTTTAGATTTTAGGCTTTGATGGAAACCGTAACTCACATTACTATATTACTCTTATTATTACAAATATTACTATATTACTCTTATTATTACAAATATTACTATATTACTATTATTATTACAAATATTACTATATTACTATTATTATTACAAATATTACTATATTACTATTATTATTACAAATATTACTATATTACTATTATTATACAAATATTACTATATTACTATTATTATTACAAATATTACTATATTACTATTATTATTACAAATATTACTATATTACTATTATTATTACAAATATTACTATATTACTATTATTATTACAAATATTACTATATTACTATTATTATTACAAATATTACTATATTACTATTATTATTACAAATATTACTATATTACTATTATTATTACAAATATTACTATTATTATTACAAATATTACTATATTACTATTATTATTCCCCTCCATGAACCGCCACCTTAACGTGGTGGAGGGGTTTGAGTACCCGAATGATCCTGGGAGCTATGTTGTCGGGGGCTTAATGTCCCTGGTAGGGTCTCCCAAGGCAAACAGGTCCCAGGTGACGGGTCCGACCAAGAGCGGTTCAATAGCCATGTATGAAAAATCAAAATCAAAGGAGTTCACGTCGCCCGGATTGGCGCTACCGGGGCCCCACCTTGGAGCCAGGCCCGGGGTTGGGGCTCGAGTGCGAGCGCCTGGTGGCCGGGGCTTTGCCCACGGGCCCCGGCCGGGCAGAGCCCGAAAGGACGACGTGGGCCCGCCCTCCCGTAGGCCCACCACCCGCAGGAGGGATCATACGAGGCCGGTGCAGTGTGGATCGGGCAGTCGTCCAGGGCGGGGGCCTTGGCGATCTGATCCCCGGCTACAGAAGCTAGCGTTAGGGACGTGGAATGTCACCTCTCTGGCGGGGAAGGAGCCTGAGCTTGTGTGCGAGGTGGAGAAGTTCGGACTAGATATAGTCGGTCTCGCCTCGACACATAACAAGGGCTCTGGAACCAGCCTTCTCGACAGGGGTTGGACTCTCTTCTACTCTGGAGTCGCCAACGGTGAGAGACGCCGGGCCGGGGTGGCTATACTTCTTGCCCCCCGACTTAGTGCCTGTACGTTGGAGTTTACCCCGGTGGACGAGAGGGTAGCCTCCCTCCGCCTTCGGGTGGGGGGACGGATCCTGACTGTTGTTTGTGCCTATGGGCCAAACAGCAGCTCGGAGTATCCACCCTTCTTGGATTCCTTAGAGGGAGTACTGGAGAGTGCTCCTTCTGGGGATTCCCTCGTTCTGCTGGGGGACTTCAACGCTCACGTTGGCAGCGACAGTGAGACCTGGAGGGGCGTGATTGGGAGGAACGGCCCCCCTGATCGGAACCCGAGCGGTGTTTTGTTGTTGGACTTCTGTGCTCGCCACAGATTGTCCATAACAAACACCATGTTCAAGCATAAGGGTGTCCATATGTGCACTTGGCACCAGGACACCCTAGGCCGCAGTTCGATGATCGACTTCGTAGTCGTGTCATCGGACTTGCGGCCGCATGTCTTGGACACTCGGGTAAAGAGAGGGGCGGAGCTGTCAACTGATCACCACCTGGTGGTGAGTTGGCTCCGATGGCGGGGGAGGATGCCGGTTAGACCTGGCAGACCCAAACGTATAGTGAGGGTCTGCTGGGAACGCCTGGCAGAGTCTCCCGTCAGAAGGAGCTTCAACTCCCACCTCCGGGAAAACTTCAACCATGTCTCGGAGGAGGCGGGGGACATTGAGTCCGAGTGGGCCATGTTCCGTGCCTCTGTTGCTGAGGCGGCTGATCAGTGCTGTGGCCGCAAGGTAGTCGGTGCCTGTCGTGGCGGCAATACCCGAACCCGTTGGTGGACACCGGGGGTGAGGGATGCCGTCAAGCTGAAGAAGGAGTCCTACTGGGCCTTTTTGGCCTGTGGGACTCCGGAGGCAGCAGACAGGTACCGACGGGCCAAGCGGAGCGCAGCCACGGCGGTCGCCGAGGCAAAAGCCCGGACATGGGAGGAGTTTGGTGAGGCCATGGAGAACGACTTCCGGACGGCTTCGAAGAGATTCTGGACCACTATCCGGCGTCTCAGGAGGGGGAAGCAGTGCACCGTCAACACTATGTATGGTGCGGATGGTGCGCTGCTGACCTCGACTCGAGACGTTGTGGATCGGTGGGGGGAATACTTCGAAGACCTCCTCAATCCCACCGACACGCCTTCCAATCAGGAAGCAGGGCCCAGGGACCCGAGAGTGGGCTCTCCTATCTCTGGGGCTGAGGTTGCCGAGGTGGTTAAAAAGCTCCTCGGTGGCAAGGCTCCGGGGGTGGATGAGATCCGCCCGGAGTTCCTCAAGGCCCTGGATGTTGTGGGGCTGTCATGGCTGACACGACTCTGCAACATCGCGTGGACATCGGGGGCAGTGCCTCTGGATTGGCAGACTGGGGTGGTGGTCCCCCTTTTTAAGAAGGGGGACCGGAGGGTGTGTTCCAATTATAGAGGGATCACACTCCTCAGCCTCCCCGGTAAGGTCTATTCAGGGGTACTGGAGAGGAGGGTCCGCCGGATAGTTGAACCTCGGATTCAGGAGGAGCAATGTGGTTTTCGTCCTGGCCGTGGAACTGTGGACCAGCTCTACACCCTCAGCAGGGTCCTTGAGGGGTCATGGGAATTTGCCCAACCAGTCCACATGTGTTTTGTGGACTTGGAAAAGGCATTTGACCGTGTCCCTCGGGGATTCCTGTGGGGGGTCCTCCGGGAGTATGGGGTATCGGACCTCCTGATAGGAGCTGTTCGTTCCCTGTATGACCGGAGTCAGAGTCTGGTCCGCATTGCCGGCAGTAAGTCGAAATCGTTTCCGGTGAGGGTTGGACTCCGCCAGGGCTGCCCTTTGTCACCGATTCTGTTCATAACTTTTATGGACAGAATTTCTAGGCGCAGTCAGGGCGTTGAGGGGGTCCGGTACGGGGGCCTCAGTATTGCATCACTGCTTTTCGCAGATGATGTGGTCCTGTTGGCTCCAACATACCGTGACCTTCAACTCTCACTGGATCGGTTCGCAGCCGAGTGTGAAGCGGCCGGAATGAGAATCAGCACCTCCAAATCCGAGTCCATGGTTCTCGACCGGAAAAAGGTGGAGTGCCTTCTCCGGGTTGGAGATGAGGTTCTGCCCCAGGTGGAGGAGTTCAAGTACCTCGGGGTCTTGTTCACGAGTGAGGGAAGGATGGAGCGAGAGATCGACAGGCGGATTGGTGCGGCGTCTGCAGTGATGCAGAGTCTGCACCAGTCCGTCATTGTGAAAAGGGAGCTGAGCCGAAAAGCAAAGCTCTCGATTTACAGGTCGGTCTACGTTCCAACCCTCACCTATGGTCATGAACTTTGGGTCATGACCGAAAGAACAAGATCACGGGTACAAGCGGCCGAAATGAGTTTCCTCCGTAGGGTGGCTGGGCTCTCCCTTAGAGATAGGGTGAGAAGCTCAGTCATTCGGGAGGGGCTCAAAGTAGAGTCGCTGCTCCTCTGCATCGAGAGGAGCCAGATGAGGTGGCTTGGGCACCTAATTAGGATGCCCCCTGAACGCCTCCCTAGTGCGGCGTTCAGGGCACGTCCCTCCGGAAGGAGGCCCCGGGGAAGACCCAGGACACGCTGGAGAGACTATGTCTCTCGGCTGGCCTGGGAACGTCTCGGGGTCCCCCCGGACGAGCTGGAGGAAGTGGCCGGGGAGAGGGAAGTCTGGGCCTCCCTACTGAGGATGCTGCCCCCGCGACCCGGAAACGGCTAAGCGGGAGAAGATGGATGGATGGACTATTATTATTACAAATATTACTATATTACTATTATTATTACAAATATTACTATATTACTATTACTATTACAAACATTACTATATTACTATTATTATTACAAACATTACTATATTACTATTATTATTACAAACATTACTATATTACTATTATTATTACAAATATTACTATATTACTATTATTATTACAAATATTACTATATTACTATTATTATTACAAATATTACTATATTACTATTACTATTACAAATATTACTATATTACTATTACTATTACAAATATTACTATATTACTATTACAAACATTACTATATTACTATTATTATTACAAATATTACTATATTACTATTATTATTACAAATATTACTATTATTATTACAAATATTACTATATTACTATTATTATTACAAATATTACTATATTACTATTATTATTACAAATATTACTATATTACTATTATTATTACAAATATTACTATATTACTATTATTATTACAAATATTACTATATTACTATTACTATTACAAATATTACTATATTACTATTATCATTACAAATATTACAAATATTACTATTATTATTACAAATATTACTATATTACTATTACTATTACAAATATTACTATATTACTATTATTATTACAAATATTACTATATTACTATTATTATTACAAATATTACTATATTACTATTACAAATATTACTATATTACTATTATTAATTACAAATATTACTATATTACTATTATTATTACAAATATTACTATATTACTATTATTATTACAAATATTACTATATTACTATTATTATTACAAATATTACTATATTACTATTACTATTACAAATATTACTATATTACTATTATTATTACAAATATTACTATATTACTATTATTATTACAAATATTACTATATTACTATTACAAATATTACTATATTACTATTATTATTACAAATATTACTATATTACTATTATTATTACAAATATTACTATATTACTATTATTATTACAAATATTACTATATTACTATTACTATTACAAATATTACTATATTACTATTACTATTACAATATTACTATTATTATTACAAATATTACTATATTACTATTATTATTACAAATATTACTATATTACTATTATTATTACAAATATTACTATATTACTATTATTATTACAAATATTATTATATTACTATTATTATTACAAATATTACTATATTACTATTATTATTACAAATATTACTATTATTATTACAAATATTACTATATTACTATTATTATTACAAATATTACTATATTACTATTATTATTACAAATATTACTATATTACTATTATTATCATTACTATTATATTACTATATTACTATTTTTATTACAAATATTACTATATTACTATTATTATTACAAATATTACTATATTACTATTTTTATTACAAATATTACAAATATTACTATTATTATTACAAATATTACTATATTACTATTATTATTACAAACATTACTATATTACTATTATTATTACAAATATTACTATATTAATAATATTACAAATATTACTATATTACTATTATTACAGTTACAAATATTACTATATTACTATTACAGTTACAAATATTACAGGACTGGCCAAGTTGCATAAGTTCACCAGGACACTGAAACGTCATGGGCTCCGGGATCCGCTGTCTCGGAATACCTGGAAGTCGCTCTCTCAGCCGTTGATGAACCTGGACACAGACATCAATTAATTCCTCCAGGTCCTGAGGAGTGTCGACTGTCACCAGATGACCCTTAACGACATCAGACAATCCATGCCGGAAAGCGGCACAGAGAGCTGCGTGGTTCCAGCCGCAGTCGAGGGCAAGTGTACGAAAATCCACTGCGTAGTCACTTACAGAGCGGCAACCCTGCCACTGCCAATCAAACAGTCTGGATAGAGCACGGGTAAACTGAAGATAATCCCTGCAAAGTGGGGAATCCTGAGCCCACTCACCAGTGGCCCATTCGGCCGCTCGACCTTCGAGGAGAGATAAGACATACCTCTTGGACCTCTCTGAAGGAAATTCTGTTGGACTGAGCTCGAAATGCAGACTGCATTGCACCAGGATTGGAGTGCAGCACCCAGCTTCCCCAGAAAACTTGGATGGAGTGGCGAGGCTCCTAACACGCACCACATGAGCAGTGGAGCCCCCAGCAGAAGCTGTAGAGATCACCTCGGAAACCTGGGCTTGACACTGCAGAATCTGGGCAGAAATTTGCTCCATCCAGGCAAGCAGGGTGGCTGTTGTTTGCTCGTGCTTTTGCTGCATGTCCTGAAGGTAAGAATCCATCCCACCCGCTGAGTCCATACCGGCCAGACTGTACTGTTGTGCTGTATGAGGAGAAGAGGACTCAGAAGCGGGAATATGATTTAGATTATTTATTGCTTGGAACCAGGCCGTGATTGCAAGAGGCAGAGGCACCAGGGGAAGACGAAGCAGGAAGACCAGAAGGCAGAGCAGAGTTCGGTAACAAAGAGAACAGCCGAGAGAGCAGAGGTGTCCAGGGGATAATCCAGAGGAAGGTCCGAGAAGTCGAGCAGGGTACAGAGCCGAGGAATCAATCCAAAAAACACAGGAAGGAACTTCTGGAAACAGGAGAACACAGACAGTCTGGCAGAGATCTAGAAACACAGGTGAGCTTAAGTAGAGGGTGCTGATTGCAGGATTGATGCCAGCTGATGAGAAGGCTGAGAGGAGGCAGGGAGACTCTTCAAAATAAGAGTGCATCATGACAATAACAGTACTAACTAACAGTACTAATTAACAGTACTAACTAAGAGTGGTTTCTGTGCTCGCTCCCACATGCTTTGCATTGAGACGGTACCGGAGGCTTGAATTGTTTTGATGGTATATAAACTTTTTTTTTCACAGTTTACACAGAACCACGCTTTTATCAAGGCTAGCGTCAGGTCATTTCTTGAAATAAATGCCCTTCCATTGGCCGTACCAGCGTGCTTACATCAGAGTCCTCCATTTTGGTAGCCTTCAGCCTTTAGCCGAGCTCTGACGTCACGTGTGCATCAGTGTAATCAGCGTACCCGAAAAAAACGTGCAATGACAAATAGTTCTGCGCTGTTTATGAAGCAAACTGTGATGAAATGCGTTTAATCAGTATCTAAATACAAACGCGCAATGCAAGTGTTTTGATTCATGCAGTGGCATCGGTACAATTTACAGGTGAAATCGTGATGCATCGGACACTGCGTACCTGCATCGGTAAAATCCATCCATCTATACAATCATCCATCCATCCATCCATCCATCCATCCATTTACTGACTCGCTTGTTCCTGTTTTCAGGGTCGTGTCATGTTGGCACATTGAACGCACCATCATTGCTTCACATTTTGTTTTGAACACAGACTGAAGCCAGGAAGCACATTTTATTTCTACCACAGCAAAGTTATAAAAACGGAGGTCAGTGAGAACAGCAGCTATAGATGAGATTTATAACACACATAAAAACTAAAAATCATAAGTAGAAAGATAGTGAAGCAGGTGGTTTGTAAAGGACCTGACACAAACAGAGGGGCTCACTGGGAGGCGGGGCCTGTCGATCATCTCACAGCAAAAGAGGACAGGGGCCGACTTTAAGATTTTTTTTAATTTAATTTCATGTTTAGATCTGTTCTATTTATGTGTTTGATTATGTTTAAATTACAGCTGAGGTTTGTTTAATACGTAAACATGACATGATTCACACAGGTGAGACTAATGAGCTCAGAACAACAGGAGGGGAGGGGCTAAAGGAGCAACAGGAGGGGAGGGGCTATGACAAAAATAATTGAACAAGCTTAAATAAAGTAACTAAAGCCAGACAATCACATTGTTTACATTCAGTCTGACACATAATTATTTTGGATTAAATGCTTTACATGTTTTACCAGAATGAAACCATTTCTCAGATAAAATCCTAATATACCATGGGTTTCAGACCCATCACAATAATGTATGTGTACGAGTTCACAAATGAGAACTTCACTTAAACTGTTATTGTAATTTTTTTAAACTCAAAAGCAGATTTCACAGAGACCATCTGTGGAGGAAATCATCTACTTTAATGCCTGTGATGTACATGAAAACAGCAATTATTATAATTGTTTTCATCAAAGCAGAGCTGCTGGTGTAGGTTGATACTCACTGAAAACTAGGTTAAATATAATATTTATTAAAGCATATTTAATGTTGTGTTAACCATTAACTTAAGGACATTACTTTATCATGACAAATCTTATTGGTGCTCTAAGAATACAGTTAATATATTCATTTTAACACTTTCTACTGTAAGTGATAACCTCCTTCATTTATTGTGACCACATTCATTTTAGTGCTGCTTATTATTATTCTGCTGATTTTTTTCATATTTCATGCAAGAAGAAATGAATGCAGAAACAATTTTTGCAAAGTTATGGAAAACGTTAGTGACCTAAAAAACTGCAACTTTACCCACATTTTTTTTTTAATAGCTTCAGCAAAAGTTTAGATTTAGACCCCAACAATCCCCCCCCCCCCCCCCCCCACACACACACACACACACACCAACCCCCGTTTGAGGATCAGAAAATACCTGCAGTAGAATCCGTTTTGACAGTGCAGGAGAAACGACAGAAAACGTGTTCAGCAGCGACAGGATTTCCTCCTGTTCTCTCTGTGAGTGAAGGATGTCGGCCAATCAGGGAGGGACAGTGGTGACCTGCAGCCTGTGTCCCCCGTTATCATCTTCCATCTCCCCCCCCGGGAGGAGAGAGTGGTCCGTCCACTGAGAGGGGCCACACACACACACACACACACACACAGCAGTATAACACCTTCTCTATGAACTGAACAAGCAACTTTGTGTGACAGGTGTGTGTGTTCCACCACCAACACACACTCATTCATTCTGACACACAGTCTCTGTTTATGGCCCAGGGCGTGACACACACACTAAAAATGCACAGTATGATATTTTGTAGTCGAGCTGCATCTGTGTGTGTTGAAATTATGCTGATCCTGTTTGTTTTTGGGGCTAAATAATAAAAATAATAATAATCATCATCATCATCATCTAATATAATAAAAATAATAATAATATGTCACTCAATTTTTTTTACTTTGTACGAAATAGATTAATTTCACATTTCTACAAAAAAATATCATCTTAATTAGTGTTTTGTTCAATGAACACGATAAATAGATACTAACAGGAGAGAACATATTTCTACAGTATTGGCTTCTCTTCATTGGCTTCCTGTAAAATCTAGAATAGAGTTTAAAATCCTCCTGTTAGCATACAAAGCTCTACATGATCTAGCTCCTGTATATCTATAGAGACCTGTTAGTGTCCTATCATCCAGGTAGATCACTCTGCTCTCAGTCTGATGGTCTTCTGGAAGTTCTTAACGTGTCTAGAAGTAGAACAGGAGGCGGATCATTCAGCTACCAGGCTCCTCCCCTTTGGAACCAGCTTCCAGTCTTAGTAGAGGAGGCTGTTACTCTCTACACCTTTAAAAGTAAACTTAAAACCTACGTATTTACTAAAGCGTATAAGTAGTAAGTACATTTTATTTCTATAGCACTTTTCACAGATAAAATCACAAAGTGCTGTGACGAAATGAACGCATGTATGATTATTTCGAGATCTGATTAGGTCAGCAGATTCCTCACTAGAACCCTAACCCTCCAAAGACATGAACTGATCAAACACAAGGTTTTAACAGATGAGCCCAGATCACCAAGAGACTTTTTAATCACATGATCAGAGTTTATGTTTAATTTATCTGGAGATCATTTGATGACAACCAGTTTTTGATACAGGATATACAGTCTAAGATCTCTGATAAAAAGTGATACGCTGAGTCATTAAAGGAACAGTACAACTGGATATCATCAGCATAAAAATGATTAGAAACATTTTTAAAACCACGGATCAACCGACCAAGAGGCATCAGATACAATAAAAACTAAACAGGAACCAGAACAGAGCCCTGGGCTACTCCACATGACAGGTTGGACATATTAGACATTACATCATTAATAGTAACATTAAAGGTTCTTCCATTAATATAAGAGGTAAACCATTGGAGAACAGTATCAGAAAACCATCTCAGATGTAAGTGGATCAACCAGTATACTATGATCTACTGTATCAAAGGCAGCATCAGATCAAGTCAAACTAAAACTGTGTAACGACCAGAGTCAGTGACATCATCACGTCACTAGAAACTTTCAGAAGATCAGTTTCAGTGGATTGATCTAAAACCAGATTAATATTTATCATAAATATCATGCTGTTCCATGTATGAGGTTAGCTGCTTAGCAACCATTTTCTCCATGATTTTAGACATGAAGGGAAGCTTAGATATGGGTCAGTAGTTTATAGGCTCCCATGGATCAAGATTGTGTTTTTAAGAATAGGATTTATTATCACATGTTTAAAAAAGCTGGAGACTGAGCCAGATAAAAGTGAGAGGTTTATCAATTTTACCACCTAAGGACCAACAACATCAAAAACATTTAAAAACAGAGAAGTAGGAACAATGTCTACAGAGCTCGATGAGGGTTTGATCTTTCTACTAAAACCTGAACATCCTGTAGGCTGACAGGAGTGAAGGAGGACCATGAGCTCACAGGGGCTACTGTAGTGTACAAGCTAACCAAGGGAGGAGTGAAACTAGCCCTAATGTTTTGTACTTTGTTCACAAAGAATTTCAAAAAAATGATTGCAGTCCTCCTGTGTGTGTACAGGCACATGGGACGGTGGGGTGCAACAAAATTTTGACTTTGGGGTTTCTCTTAGTTTGTGAAACAAGATCTGAAAAATAGGCAGAGCGGGCGTGTTATATTTTTTCATTTAGCTGAAGTCTATGTACTTCTAACTTTGTGGCTTTCCACAAACGCTCCACCTTCTGGCAAATTTTCCTGAAGTTAGAAATAGCTTCATTTATCCACGGACACGATTTTTTATGAGGGCCTAGAGTGTTTTTAGCTGGTGCTACTGTGTCCAAAACACTCAGACAATGATTATTGAAGTTGGACATAAACAAGTCAACATCAACACAACTAGAAAAGGTAGTTAGATCAAACAAAGCAGAAAACCCACTGGTTGCAGCTTCATTTAGAATGTGTCTCTGTTTTTTCACAGTGGAAGTAGTCTGTACAGATTGCATAAAATACAGCAGTGGTCATTAATTTGCAAATTGTCAATACTTAGGGTGTACTCACACTGGTAACCAGGGCCGTTCCTAACCAGCTCTGTACATGTGTGAAACCATGGGGGGCCATTGTCTGGCCTGCGTAGGTGTGAACTGCACCGCAGGGGGGTTTACGGCCCGATGGTCCTGCTGGAAGAGGAGGTCCAAACACCGTGCTAGACTGGCACGGTTGGCCGTGCATGCGCACGCACAACTCGACTCACGCGCAAAATGTGATGACGTTGGTACCGCGCGACGCTTTACGGCACATAAACATCTGCATTCCACAATGATAGCGGTGTCAGAAGTGCTCGTTAGCTGATGAAAAGTTCAGAGTTGGCGTTTCCTGATATATATGAACAACACCCAGAGAACTCATGGAGGAAGAGGACAACATGACCATCAGGACTTCTCTTTGTTCAGCCGACAGTGGGACAGTAACGGAGTGTAGCAGCTCATCATCAGGTCTATCCGGGTATTTCTGAGGGTATAAATATACATATAAACACATATTACTGGTATATTAACCCATAGAAACCAGAAAATATGGAAATGGGACATTTTACTGCTGCAAATGTGTAACATATTACTGGTATTTTGTGGACAGGACACATGTGGTTGGTTATTATATAACCCAGAAAAAAATGGAAATGGGACATTGTACAGCTGCTAATGTATAAATAATATAAATATATATATATATATATATATATGGTGTTTCAGTGTTCTAGGACACATACTCACTAACTCTGTAGAATGAAAACAAACACAGTGTCTTGAGGAGCAAAGTGTAGTGTATTAATTTATTCTAAATGTAACCATCACAAATACAGCCCAAATAAATGAAATGTCTGAAAGAAAGGTAATAATTTTCCAAACAAAAATCAATAACAATAACAATTAAAAACATCTCCTAAAAAATAAAATTACAGAAAATGAAATAATCATTTAATATACATTTCAATAAATAAGTGCATCCCATTCTGTCTGTTGTCTGTAGAAGTGATGGGTCTAGACCTGATGATGAAACTAGGATCAGCTCATGGTTTTAATGTCCAGGGAGGGGCGTGGCCACTCTGTATGGACTTAAAGAAGAAGAAATAAAAGAAGAGTTAGATAATGTCATGTTCATCAAAAGGGAAAGTGGTGGAGATAAATATGATCAGATGGACACACACACACAAAGTTTAAACAAACACACAAATACTCTGTCCTAAACTGTCTCACACATTAAAATCATCTATTTACACTTATATTAATGTACACAAAGACTAGCTCCACAAAATCAGAACATTTATTGATCTATAAATTAAACTGATCTTACCTTTATAGGCTCAGTTTCCTCCTTTGTTTTTAAATCCATTTGAACCTCCATTCATGGTGGTTTTTATCATCAGAGAGTCTTTCATTTTTAATAAATCCACCGTTATTTGGTCTGTTTTAATCTTTCTTTCTCACTCACTTGGTTCTCTTTGTTCCTTGTGTCGATTTCATCAAAACAAAGCAGCATCTTTAATGTTTCCGTTACGTGTGAGTAAAATTACCACAATGTACCGACACTGGCTGTAAAGAGCAACTTCTTATCTTTCATAAACTGGTGGAATTTCTCCGATAGAACAAATATGAGCAGAGTTAGTCATTTAAATTAACGTGATGCGTTCAGGGCCCCTGGGAAACCCAGTCCGTGAAAAGAGCACGTGTCTGGGTAAATCTTGGTTTATAGTTACCCTACGCAACAGAAAATATGAAATGAACAGAATGTACTGTCAACAACAAACCCAGAGTCGCTTAATGGTGACGTAATGCCATACGTGTGTCATAAATTAACGTGATGATGTGTTTCTCTGTGGGAACCGAGTTGAGCTGGTGATCACGTCCGTTCTACCGTGTCAGGGAGGGGGGACAGGGAGGGGGGGATTCCTGCTGTGAGCTTGGAACGGCCCCAGTTACCAGTGTGAGTTCACCCTTAGATGGTCAATTTTTAAACCAAAAAAAAAAAACAAATCTAAAGTATGACCTTTAGTGTGTGTTGGACCCGACACATGTTGTATAAAGTGAAAAGAATCCATAAAAGACACAAACTCTGCTGCCATAGGACAGGAAGAGTTATCAACATGGAGATTAAAATCACCAATAATTAATACACTCTTCATCTTAACAATAGATGACATGAACTCAGTTTATTCATCTAGAAATAAACGAGCAGGTAAATTAAAAGAGAGTTTGTTTCCAACCTTACACGTCTGGAGCTCTAAGGAGTTGAAAGTGTCTGTCTATCAGTCTGCAGGAGAAAGAATTCTGGCACACAAGCGCAAAACGCCACCACGACGTGTGACCATGGGAGTCCCAAAACAAGGTGTATTCACGCGACACCACGAGATCCCACAATAAAACATCAACCAACAGTTTACTTTGATTATCCGACGTGTTTGTCTGGCCAGATATCCAAGTTTCTGCTTCTACCATGAGTCAGTTCTTCTGCCGCTTCTTCTTCTTCTTTGTAGGTGTGTTATGGTGGTGACTAATCTAACTCTGCTTTCTTCCTCATCTTACATGTTCTGTCCATACCGTGTAGGATGTCAGGCATCACAGGACTAAGTCAAAGGAATACAGTCATAATTATGATATTGTCACGGACTGAGTCCCAATGTAGTTTATTCAACGAGTGTTGTGGTTTCCCATGGCCGTGAAGACATCATTGTTACGTGCAGTTTTATCTGCCAGTGTTTGTCTTTGTTTACATGTGTTCTGCGTGTTGATTGGCTGGGAGGCTGGAAAAGGGCGGGCGTAAGCGGAGAATGGGAGAACATTTGGTTCCCACGGGTGTTGAGGAGATAAATGACGGAGTGAGACGGTTCATTTTGTGTTTTAATTGTTTATTTTGGCTTCGGCGGGCTGGATTAAAAAGACTAACGGGCCGGATGAGGCCCGCGGCCCATAGTTTGCCCACCTATGTTCTAGCCCGTCCATGTTCATCCTTCTGTTCACTAACCCCAACCAGTGGAAGTGGATGTTCTCCACCTCTGAACCTGGTTTCACTGGAGATTTCTTCCTATAAAAAAGAGGGAGTATGTCCTCTCTCTCTCTCTCTCTCTCTCTCTCTCTCTCTCTCTCTCTCTATATATATATATATATATATATATATATATATATAAATAAAACAATAGTTATGATAGATTAAAAATGCTAATTTTTTCCTGATTATTTTTGTCATGCCTAATTTGTAGTGATTTACAACTGACAGGAAGTCTGTCCCTCCATATTAAAGCAGTGCTGTAAGATATATCATGTAAAACATTATAAATAATAACTATTCTCTATTTTGGCAGGTCTAAAAGGAAGCTTTCAAAATTTTGTTACAGAAATGAAAAATATATATAATAATTAATTCTTTATTTGTGAAGGTAAATACTCCCACACACTGACACACATTGTGTTACACATTTGTTTCTCTTTATTGGGAATGTTTTTCCTTTTTATATCATATCGTGAGTATTTCCTATATCGTATTGTGAGTTAAGCATTTTGTTACAGCCCTAATTTCTACTGTAGTATTGGGACAATTAGGTCAAATGCATTTTATTTTGTAGTCGACTGATGCCAGAAGAGAGAGAGCAGCTCTTACTGAGAACCTGAATTTACATTATAGTGAATTTAAAAGCATAAAAGCCAGAATTGTCAGACTAAGTCTTGCCACTTTAATTTGCTGACAATTTATTTTGAAATTAAAATTAATTATGGATAATGTGCAAACAACATCATTTGATTTCAAGTTCGTAAAATCAATTCATCATGTTGGATTTATATTGAAAGACAAAGAAAAATAAGAGCCTCATAACATTTAAAAAGAAGATAAAACAGATTTAAAGGTGGAATTAGTGTAAAAACAGAAAAGAGAAAAACAATGTCTCAGTCAAGCAATGATAAACTAAAACTCCTCCAGACGTCCTTGAGGGCCTTCGCTGACAGACTGAATTACTTTAACATGATTGTTTTCTATCCTGACCTTGTTTACATAGTTACTATAGTTACTGTAGCTCAATGTTCCTTTATAGCGTATTTTTAACATCATTAAAACATGTATATGAGAAGCAGAATGATTGCATGTATTAGAACATGTTCTGTTTGTAGAACACATTGTTAGAACCACTGCAGGGTTGATCTGTGTCACACATTTCTAATGCTAATGTTGCTAGCGGCGCTTTTTCACTGTTAGCGGCACTAATCTGTCACAGCGCTAATGTAGCCTGTGTTCTACATCCCTCGGTTACAGTATAGCAAAATAGCTCATTGTTTAAGCTGCTATTATATTAATATTATCAGTAAAAACCAACTGTTATTTTATTAAAACTGTTTGGACATAAAATCATACTTTAGTCCTGGTTTTGCAGTTTATTTGGATAATATGATAATATTTAGCTTAACAAAGGTGAATTTATAATATAGTAATAATAATAATTTTATATAGCGCTTTTCAAAAATAACTTGTATTTTTAGTGTATATACATTTTATTTACTTATATTTAGATCATTTCTGAGAGCTTTACAAATGTAATGTTTTATGGTGAAATCCAGTTTTTAGTTACTATGACCAGTGTTTTCTTCTTCTTCTTCTTCTTCTTCTTCTTCTTCTACTTCTTCTTCTTCTTCTTCTTCGTACTGGTCGTGTTTGACTCCGCCCTGTTTCCTGGATTATTCCCTCTAGATCAGGGGTCTGCAACCTGCGGCTCTGGAGCCTCATGTGGCTCTTTGAGTCCTTTGCCATGGCTCCATATAGCTTTAAAAAAATACTGAAATAAAGAGTTATTTTCTTACAGAGGCTATTAATGATTAATGACAAATAAAATCATGATAAAACAATTTGTTAACTTAAAAATAAATCACGTTGTGCACATTCCTACTTCATCTCCTACAACATCTACAGACCATCAACTTTCCTCCACCTGTGACTAACCTTAAGTTTTAAATCCCTGGTAAGAAACTAAACCAACAAAAACACTATTTCTGGAAGAAAATACAGATTTTAATTGTGTGGGAACAGATTCATTTAACCACCAATGTACAGGTTAAATATGTATGTTTTATGTGTGGCAAGAAATTAGCAATTAGCATGTGTTGATCACATGATCATGTGTTAATACATTAAATGCATTAACATAAAAAATGTTATTTATATAAATTGTGTTCATGTAAACTGAAATGCGTAAGAATTTGAAGATGCAAGTTATTTTTTAATGTTAATTCATTTTATTTTATTTTAAACTGCTTTAAAGTTGCCATTTACTTGATCAATATAAATCAAATCAAATTAAATAAAACATTATTCTATATAATTTTAACTGTATAGAATTTAATACACTGTATTGTCTACATTGAGGCGGTATTTTTCCGGCTCCATGAGGACTTTATTCGGGGTGAGATGAGGTTAAATGGCTCCTTTGAGAGTAAAGGTTGCAGACCCCTGATCTAGATAATACTATTGATCTGTCAACTGTGCATTACATTTTCTACATCTAAAGGTCTACTTTATGGAGTATGAATCAAAAGTTTGAATTTAATTTATTATTATTTTTTTTTTTTTTTTTTTTTTTTTTTAACTTGTCTGCACATGCTGTCGAAGGTTAACACTACAAGAAGTGCAATCTTTTAACAGCAATGCATATTTTATTATTGCAATTAAATAAATTTATTTATTTCATTGCATAATTGTGACCGTCACCAGCCCTCCCTAGGGAAGGGTAAGAAATACTTTATTAAAGGGAGGATGTAAAAGAGAGAGGGCAGTGTTACACCAAGGTGAGGGGTTGGAGGGGGGTGGGGAAGTTAACAGGGAAGAGGGATACAAGATAGGGTATGGAATGGGTGGGGAATAGTTGTTAGGTTTTAAGTGATGCGATGTGAAATTGTGGTTGTGTATATTGTGCTTATTGTTGTGTTGTCAAGCCAGTTTGGTGACCAGTGTGCGGTTTAGGAATAATGGTGGTGGCTGTGAACAGAGGAGGAAGTGAGTGGAAGTTACATAAAACAGGTATTTGGGAACAACGTGTCTATGGTTGAGCCCAGTATGAGTGTTATCCCACAGCCCAAGGCCAGTGCATCCATGACAAATGTATTTCCAAGAACCGCCACTGCAAAACCCAAGAGCCGCCCCCGGGCCCGAAGAAGCAGTCAGGCCAGCAGCAAGAGCAGGCAGCCTAAGGGCCCCCGGCGACCACCCCACGGCCAAGCAGCCCCCCGAACGCCCCCAAGATCCCAAGCCGAGAGGCAGCCATCGCCCCCCCCATACACACCCGAGAGAGCCCCAAGGAGCCAAGGACCCAGCGCACCACGCCACCGATCCCACCCCCAACCCCCAGACCCCCCACCCCATCGGCCCCCCCACCCCACCCCCGCGCCCAACCCCCCGAGGGGAGGGCCCAGAGAACTCCCTGCCCGAGGCCCCAGCGAAGGAGCCGAAGCCCACGCCCAGCAGACGACCAGAGCCGCGCCGAACAGGCAGCCAGCGGGCACCCGCCGGCAAGCCCAGAGCCAGCAGGGGCCCGACCCCAGGCCGGAAGGACCCAGAACGGATGCAGCACCAGGAGCAGCCCGCCCAGGGAGGACGACCACACCCCAAGCCACATAAGGCACCAGGGGGCCGCCGGGAGTCCCCCCGCCGGCCCCCAGGCACCCCAACCTAGCCCCCCAGATCACCCTTCGCTGATGCCGCCCGCGCCACGAGCTTCAGTTTTTTTTTTTTTTTTTTTAAAGCCAGGGCCCCCCCCAAGGGCCAAGCCAGACCGCCCCGCCGGGATGTGGCCCCCTATTCCGGCCCCCGACACCCTACCTCACGGGGCACTGCCCAAGCAGGGGCCGTACCAGTAGGTACGCAAGGGCGCGGCACGCGCCACCCGCCCCGAAAGACCCCCGCCAGGACCGGCCCGGCCAGCAGGCCAAGCACCCCGGGCCCCAGGAGCACCCCCCGGGACCAGGACCCCCCAAGGGCAAGCCCCCGGGCCAAGCCCCCCGGGACGCACCCCCCACCCCCGCCCAGGACCCAGCCACGGCCCAGCAGGACCGCACAGCCCCGGACAGCCCAAGGCCAGCAGCCCAGGGCCCGCCGCCCCCCGGACAGCGCCAGCCACGGAGCAGCGCCCCCCACCGGCCCGTGAGCAACCGGCGACCCCCACCGCGGGGACGGAGGCACCCCAATGGCACACATCAAGTGCGGGACAGCAGCCCCCAGCCAAAGATGCCCCGGACCCACCCACCAGTCCGCAAACGGCAGGACAGACCCACCAGGCGGCCGACAGCAACCTCCACCACCGGAACAGCTAGCGCCGTCCCCCAGTAAACAGCATCACCCCGAGGCGCCAAGCAACCCCGCCCCAACCCCGGCGAGGACACCAGCACACCCCCAGCACACCCACCCCCCAAACCGGCGAGGCAGGCCGCCCCGGGTCCGCACACCGCGGGGCCCGCCCCCAAGGCCACCAGGAGACGAAACAAGCACCCAGCCACACCCAAGGGGAGGAAGCACCCCCGCGCCCCACCAGGCCGACACAGCCCGGAAAGACACCGCAAGGAGAGACCCCAGCAAAGCCCCCCCGAGACCCACCGCCACGCCCGACCGCACCATCCTGATGTATTTTTACTCTAAGCAGTGGCCCGGCCACCAACAGAGGAGCCAGGCCCCCACCGGAGAGGCCCAAATATGTGAACCAACCCACCACCCTGTTATGGTGCCTCTCCATTCCCCAATGGAGAGGCACTTCCCTATCCCCTGTGTGAATGTGTGTGTTTAGTGAATGTATGGGGTGTAATTAAAAAAAGGGGGAAGGAGGAGAGCGGTGCTCCCCATCCTGCCTCTGTGGATATATGTGTATGTGGTGTAATAGGCCGGAGGGTGTAGGTGAGTACACCCTCCGGGGGGTGGCATGTTGAGGTGCGATTAAAATTGGAGGGATTAGTATGGTAACTAGAGGTGGGAGTGCCGCCCCCACGCCACTACATAGTGACACAGGTGGCGGCCCCCTCCACCCCCAGTCCCACCATCCAGCCCCCCAAGGGTTGGGTATGGGTGTGTGGTGCATTCTGTGAATGAGCCAGACCAGCTGGGAGTGAGGTGAAGTGTACATGTAGGAGGCCTGTCTGGTGTGAGCCGGGCCCGTCCGCCTGGCGGGCCACGCGAGAGGGTAGATGGTGCAGACGGGCAAGCGGCACTGCGGGCCCCGGAGCAGCAAGGCCGGAGACCCCCCCCACGGCACCCCCCAGACCGCGACGGCCCCGCGGAGCACGGCGGCACCCCCCACCCCCGGGCGCAGCCAGGCACCAACCCCATCCCCCGGTGCTCCAAGGGGGCGACCCCCGCCGCACGCCGGCCCAGAGCGACGCCCCCCCGCCGCCAAGGAGAGCGGCCGAGCAGGGGGGAGGCCCGTGCCCGCACCAGGGCCAGCACAGGCCCACCCGGCGCCACGATATAACACTCTCCACCGGGAGGCGGCCCGGGCCCCCCCGACGAAAGAGGACACCATCCACCGCCAAGCAGGGCCACCCCGCCAGCCACGGACCGGCAAGCCCGAGTACCCAAGCACCCCCAGCCCGGTACCGCCATCCCACGCCAACGGCGCCAGTAGAGCCCCCCCCCCCCACGGAGGCGATCCCCAACGACCCACGCACCGGCGCGAGACACCCCCCCGACGCCAGCACACCCCGGACGACAGCGGGCCCCAGGCCACCAGCCCCGCCCCGCCCAAGGCTGCGCAGCGCCGCCACGCGCCACGGCCGGTCCCCGGGCAGATGACAGGAGAGCACGCCCCCGGACACCCAGACCACGGATCCACCCCCGTGACGCCCCCGCCCCGGATTGGCGCCCACGGCGCCCGGTGCACCCAGCCAGCAGACCAGCCAATCCCGACGCGGATCCACCAGGCCAAGAGCCACGCGCCGCGCCCCCGCACACCCACCCAACACGACCCCCGGGGAGGCCCCATAGCACCCCCCACCCCTAGCCGTAACGGCCACACCCCGGCCATTGCGGTCAAACAAAAGCCCCGGAGGGGGCCCCGCCCGGCTCGTCGCGCAAGCGACATCCCTGGCGAGGGCGCGCCCTAGGGAGCCAAGCCGAGGACCCGCAAGGGCCGACGGAGCAACCCACAGCCACACCCCGCCACCCAGCGACCCAGGAGGCAATCGCCGACCCCGGGCAGCAGCCACCCCCAAAGCCACCCCCACCCCGGATCCCCCCGGACCGGAGCCAAGGACCCCACCACCCCAGGCCCCCCAACGAGACCACCCCCCAGCCTACCCATCCGGCACGGCACCGCCCGCCCCCCAGGCGGGAGCCACAGCCCCCCCACCAGCGCCCCAGACCAACGGGAGCCCCCCAAACCCAACCCAACAGGATGGCGGGCGCAAGAGCAAAGGAGGAGGAGGGGGGGAGGACGAGACAGGGGGACAGGGAGCAGGAGGAAGGAGCGGCAGGGGAGCACGCAGGGCCCCAGCCCCAGAGACCAACCAGATGCGTATGCAAGGGGCAACAGCACCAAATCAAACAGCCCCGGGACCTCGTGAACACCCAGAAGGAATGCACACCCGTGCCGAGGCAACAAGACACCCCGGCAACCCACCCCAGCCATCCTGGCCAAGACCACCCCAGAGGCCCAAGGCGGCCCAGGCCTACAGTTGGGCTAGTGCGTTAGTAAAGAGTGGTGCTGGCAGTCGCTTGCAGGCTAGATCATCAGGCTTTTAAAAATTTAGATTTAATGCAATTAAAAAAGGAGTCCAACGCTCCTCAAAGCACATTATTTTTTTTTGTTTTCTGAGAGCAGACATCTTTTCCATGGAAATAAATTCTGTGAGGAGATTTTGCCATTGGTTTATGTTTAAGGATTTTTTGTCTTTCCAATTTAGTAATATTGTTTTTTTTGCTATGGCTAGTGCCGCAAGGATTGATTGTGATTGGTTTGCTGGAAGTTGAATTATTGTCAGGTCTCCAATCAAACAAAGATTTGGAGATAAAGGAATCCTGCAGTCCAAAATGGAGGACAGTTTTTCAGTGATTAGAATCCAAAAGTGTTGAACTGGGGAGCAAAGCCATAAGGCATGTAAATAGGAATCCGCTGTATTCTGGGTGCACTGAGAGCAGATGTCTGTTGCTGAGAAGCCCATTTTATGCATTTTCTGTTGAGTAATGTGGGATCTGTGGAGGACCTTGTATTGAATTAGCTGAAGGTTTGTGTTTTTTGTCATCTTAAAAGTATTACAACAAATTTCTGTCCAGAAATCAGTGCTCGGGGTGATTGAGAGTTCAGCCTCCCACTTCGCGATTGGTAAGTAATTACAGTTAGTGTTCGAGAGCGCTCTGTATATTTTTGAGAGTTTTTTTGATTTTGTTGAGATTTTTTTCATATATATAGCCAGTTCTGGAGGTTGTAAAGTAGTTAAGTCTAGTGGAGTAGTTTTCTTTATTGTCTCTGTTACTTGTAAGTACTGTAGAAAGTTACTTTTATTTATATTGAATGCTTGGGTTAGATTGTTATATGTCCTGAGCTTATCATTTTCGAAGAGGTCTTGGAGATGAATAATTCCGCTATCTTCCCATGTTTTTAGATAGAGTGGTGTTTTTCTGTTTCTAAAGTCAGGGTTGTGCCAGATTGGAGACAGCATGTTAGTTTTTAATTGAACATTTGTAATGTCCAGGGCTTTCCACCACGCAGTCAGGGTGGAGGCAATCAGTGGGTTTTTAAAGCAGTTATGACGTTTCAGGGTCACAGTGATAAAAGGGAGATCAGAGAGTTTAATATGTTTGCAGTCTAGCTGTTCTATTTCTAGCCAGGTGTTGTGGTATTCTTTTGGTTTTAACCATTCTGTTAAATATAGAATTTGGTTTGCTAGGTAATAATGCGTGAAATTAGGGGCTTCCAACCCTCCCTCGCTTTTATTTTTTTGAAGAGTTGAAAGGCTTATTTTGGGTTTTTTATTCTTAGCATAGAATTTTGTAATTGCAGAATCTAATCTTTTGAACCATTGCGTTGGTGGTTTCAGTGGATCATAGAGAACAGATAGTTTATTTTAGGTAAGATTTTCATTTTAACTGAGGCTATTCTGCCAAGGAGTGAGATGTGGAGATTGTTCCATCTCTTCAGATCATCTGTGACTTTATCCAACAGAGGGTCTAGATTCAGTTTAATTAATTCATTTAGGTTTGGTGATATATTTAAGCCTAGATATTTAATTATATTTGTGGGGGAGGGGTATTGTGGGTTTTGGGTTGCTGGGTTCCATGAATTTTTCGTTAAAGGAAGGATTGATGATTTTGACCAGTTAATGGAATAGTCTGATAGTTTAGAGAAGCTGTTTATTAGTTTAAATAATTCTTCTAATGAAGATTGGGGTTCTTCTAAATAGAGTAAAATATCATCCATATAAAGATTAATTTTGTGTTCTGAAATGGATGAGTGGATTCCTCTAATAACAGAGTTCTGACGAACAGCTGATGCGAGAGGTTCAATAAATATTGCAAAAAGCAAAGGTGAGAGTGGGCAACCTTGTCTGGTTCCCCTCTGCAGTGTGAAGCTTTGGGATGTTATTTTGTTTGTGGTTACTGAGGCCTTAGGTTTAGAGTATAGGGTGGAGATCCATTGTATGAATGAATCTCCAAAGCCAAATCTGTCAAGGACAGCAAGGAGGAATGACCAGTTGACTCTATCAAATGCTTTTTCTGTGTCTAGTGACAAGATTATTGTTTTCTTTTTAGAGTTCTGTGCCATGTTGATCAAATTAAACAGCCTTCTAACATTGTCTGTGGAGTGTCTATTTTTAATAAATCCTGTCTGGTCTTGGTATATAATTGACTGTACGACTTTCTCTAACCTGGAAGTGAGTGCTTTGGAAATAATTTTTATGTCTGTGTTAATAAGTGAGATGGGACGGTAACTTGAGGGTAACATGGGGTTTTTGTCTGGTTTAAGTAGTAATTTAATGTTTGCTGTATTCATGTGACCTCCTACATAACCTTTATTTTTGATCTCTGTTACTACTCTGAAAAAGAGCGGAGCCAGTATTGACCAGAAGTGTTTTAGGAATTCAGCAGGGAACCCATCTGGACCTGGTGCTTTGCCTGTTGACATGCTATCCAAAGCATTTTGTAGTTCTTGTAAGGTTAATGGTGAGTCTAAGGTGGTTTTCTGCTCTATGGTGAGCTGTGGTAGGTTTAAGTTATTGAGGAAGGTTTTCATATCATCAGGGTCAGGGTTTAAGTTTGATGAGTATAGGTTTTGATAGTAATCATGAAAAACCTTATTAATGTCCTTAGGTAAGTTTAAAGTTTGACCTGAATTATCAGAAATTGCCGCTATGAAATAGTTTTCTTTGTTGTGTTTAAGCTGATTTGCTAAATATTTGCCTGATTTATTATTGTAGTCAAAGTTTTTGTACCGTAGTTGCTGTAAAATAAAATCCGTTTTCTTAGATAAAATTATGTCCAGATTAAGTTTTGTATTTTGGAGTTTTTTCCATAGAAGTTCAGACGGGTTAGCTGCGTATTCTTCCGTAAGTTTCTTAATTTTTTCTTCAAGTGTTTTTTCTGCTATCTGTTCCTGTTTTTTCTTAAAAGAAGAGTATGATATAATCTTCCCTCTGATGACAGCCTTGCCGGTTTCCCAGAGTAAGGACGGTGACACTTCCAGAGAATCGTTTGTTAATAGAAAGTCCTCCCATTCTTTTCTTATCATTTTACCAAATTCACTGTCATTAAGTAAGGAAGTATTAAAGCGCCACAGAGAGGATAATTTCTGATTAGGGTCACACTTCAGGGTGAGGGATATCGGGGCATGATCGCTAATGATTATAGGATGTATTTTAGAGGAAATCTTATGTGCAATGGATTTATTTGAGAGAAAGAAGTCGATTCGGGAGAAGGATTTATGCTCAGGGGAGAAGAAGGTGTATTCTTTTTTAGTTGGATTGTTCAGTCTCCATACGTCACCTATTCCAAGATCATCCATGTAATTCATTAATACTTTAGCAGATCGAGACGGTTTTGTATTTGGGCACTTACTGGATCTGTCTAATGATGTGTTGAGTGTCAGATTGAAGTCACCTCCAATGATTAATGATGAGTCAGCAGATAGGTCCGATAGCTCCGAAAAAACTCTATGGAAGAATTCAGGGTCGTCGTTATTGGGGGCGTAGAGGTTTAGAATTGTGAAACATTTATTATAGATTACCACTTTGATAATAATATATCTACCCTCTGGGTCTATGGTGGAGTTGATTATGTTAAAGAGAAACCTTTTATTGAAAAGAACCGAGACTCCTCTTTGCCTGGAATTGAAACACGAGTTATATATTTTGTTAAAATTTAAGTCTGTCAGAGATTTTTCTTCTGATTGAAGTAAGTGAGTTTCTTGAAAGAAAACAATGTCTGCATTTAATCTTGATACATAATCAAATATCTTGATCTTTTTAGCCTATGAGCGAATGCCACGCACATTCCAAGATGTTACTGTAAACTGAGACATGGAAAGGAGTGGTTTAGTCCTTATGAATGTGAGCATAACCAAGGGTCTGAGAGCATTTGTGCACAGCTGTGTCGTGATAGACTTCAATGCAAGAAAGAAAGAGAAGAAATGCTTATCATGCGATACCACCACAAGGTAAGGGGCTGGGTTGAGAAGGTTAGTGAGAAGCACAAACATACAACAACAACAACCAGTACCAAAAGAATAAAACACGCAACGGGTAATTATATAAAGCGTAGGAAGGGGGGGGTATTGAGTGGATGTGAAAGAAAAAAAAAAGGTTAGTGGTTGGAGAAGAAAGAGGTGACATGAGGGTAGAGAGTGTCATGTGAAACTGTACGAGCCTATACGTGTTTACCAACATCTGAGAAAGCATACACACACATACATACACACACATTTAGTATATATACACATATCCCTTATTTTATTTTATTTATCTTTTGAATTATTTCAATTATTTTATATATATATATATATATATATATATATATATATATATATACATATATATATATATACATACACATATACACATACATACATATATACATACATACACATACATACACACACACACATACATACATATATATACACATATACACACACACACATATATATATATATATATATATACACATACATACATACACATACACTCATATTTACTTATTATTTTTTTTATTTCTTTTTTTTTTTTTATTTTTTTTTTTTTTTTTTTTTTTAAGTTTTGTTAACATACATATATATAGATATACATACACATAGAGTACATATATATACACACACACACATACTACCTTTTACCTTTTAAATAGTGCTACCTGAACTACACCATGAGTGGATAATTATCCTTTCAATATTAACTCATAAATCACCTGTGTTTTTTATTTTTTTTTTTTATTTACATGTTTTATTTTATTTTTCTTAGTAGAGCCAGGGGGTGATGTTAGAATCCCTAAATAGTTGGCCATCTATGTAAAGCTTGTCTACGACCAGTTTGGAATTACGGCCTCTCTGTCGGTTTTCTTTGAAGATAGGATATAAGGTTTTTCGGCGTTCATTTATGTCTCGAGGGAATTGATCATTCATGCCGAATTGCGTACCTTTAAGTTCCCTACCTTTACTTTTAACCTGGATTTTTTGTTGAAAGTGTTCAAATTTGGCAATGATAGGGCGTGGGTGATTACCTCTGTGTGGACCGAGACGATGGACACGGTGAAAGGTGATGTTTTTCACGGTTTCTGCCGGGATTTTCAGCGCAGACGACATGAAGTTTTTCAGCAGAGCCTCTGGGTCGTCGTTGGGGGTTTCTGGAATACCTGAGAATATCACGTTGTCTCGCATACTGCGAGATTGGATATCCAGGACTGTCTCTTTAAGAAACTTGTTTTCATTTTTCAGCTCTTTTACCTCCGTGGTCACCGCAGATAAAGCCAAATGGATATCTTGATTGACTTTCTGTAAGTCCTGAATTTGTTGGTATGCAAATTCCAGGCTGGTTTTCATTTCCTGAAAATCTTGGTGCAGCAAGTCGACCACACCCAGCCTCTTATTGATGGATTTTAGGACCTCGGTGTGGGATTCTGCCTCCAGATCTGACGTGTCTGTTGATGTCGATTCATTTTTTCGGCGTTTAGCGGACTTACCTGATGTGCTCGCGGCTTTCGGTCCGGATTCCATTACGTACTCGGCGTAATATCGGTCGATGAAGTCTTCGAGGTCCTCCACTCTGGCTGGTGAGAGGGCGCGTGGTCGGCTCTCGTTTGTGGCGTGGATTTAACGGTAAGAAGTGTTAATATTTACAAATAAACAAAGTTGGTATGCTAGTCAAGGCAGCGAGCCGCCATGTTGAATTTTCACAGACTGTCACGTGACTCTCAGAACATCTCGCGTCTCTCCTTAATTAATTTATTATTCATGTTATAGAAAAAAATATTTCCATTAAGATAATTGTACTGGATAGATTATTTTATTCAATGGTTTACATAATTCCCCTTTAATTCAGAATAAAAGTTAAATTCTCTTTAAACTGACCTTGTAAACACTTATTTCTAAATGAAATCATTTCAAATTCAACTTAAATCTGAATAAATGTTTATTTCTGAATTAAATAATTCCTGGATCTTGTGCACACACACACACACACACACACACACACACACACACACACACACACACACACACACACACACACACACACACACACTTATTACACATGTTTCCATGTAAACTTCAATTCAGAATTACTATTTCCATGTAAACATGAAGCACAACACTTTAATTCTGACTAATTAAGTCTGAATTAAACACATCATGTGATCGTAACCAATCATTATAATATGTGTGATTGGGTGAATAATCTTTGATCTGTTCATATTATTAATATTCACATGTGCTGCTGAGCATGTTGTTATGAAGCAGATACTCTGAAAATTACTCCTTTCATGGAAACATATTGGGGCAGAATTACCCATCTGTCAGACCCCTCCCCCTCCTGCTGTCGTTATCCTCAGGCTCCGCCCACCCTTATGTTGCCCAGGCTGCCAGACAGTGAAAAATAGAAAGGTGGTTATTAAATGTCCCCCAGATTATAACATTAGCACCTTTACTCCCTAGCTTTTTACTAAACAATTACATTTAGTTCAACATGTAATAATAATAATAATAAAAGCTTAGATTTATTTATCACTAATTTATGTTTGCTGCCATGATTTCATACACAAGGTTTTTCTGTCTTACTCTATGTCTGTGTTGTGACCATTAGTCAACATCCCCCACCCCTCCCCCACCCCATCCACAAAACTAATACACTAAAATATAGAATAAACTAAACATCATTTGGAGAAGAGATGATATTGTTATGAATGTGAAGGAGATTTGATGGTTTTACAACAGTAAGTTCTAGTGGTTCGTCAATAGGGCCCACATTAACACACACACACACACACACACACACACACACACACGTGAGAACAATAACAACACTACACACTATTCTCACACCTGAACAATAGGTGATGTCAGGGCATCAGTCACACTTCACTCAATCCTGTGTGAAACACCTGATAAATTCAGCCCCTCCAGTAAAGATCAGTGACATGTGGAGAAGAAGGATCTTCTCATCGTGGCCTGAGCTCATGTTTTCTGCCTCCTGCAGTGATTCTGTGGCGACGCTTTAGTGATGCTTCAGTGTTTCAGATCAACGTGTCAGAGACGGTAACAAATGCCAAGTGACTTATCACCTCTGGAAATGTCAGACGCTGGCCTCAGTGTTGGAGTGTTGAGATTTACTAGATCTACTACTGATGGGAACAACATCACTACCATTAAACACAATAACATAACCATCACAAAGGGTCTAGATTAGACCTTATCAATCCAACTTCTTGGATTTAATGAGTGTGTGCTGGAGCTTAATCACTATGGTAATTAATGCTGAACGGCTAAATCTTAGTGAGTCCTAAAGCCCCGCCTCCTGACCAATCAGATCTCTTAGATAATGACCTGCCCATTGTGGAACAGCATGATATTTATGATAAATATTAATCTGGTTTTAGATCAATCCACTGAAACTGATCTTCTGAAAGTTTCTAGTGACGTGATGATGTCACTGACTCTGGTCGTTACACAGTTTTAGTTTGACTTGATCTGATGCTGCCTTTGATACAGTAGATCATAGTATACTGGTTGATCCACTTACATCTGAGATGGTTTTCTGATACTGTTCTCCAATGGTTTACCTCTTATATTAATGGAAGAACCTTTAATGTACTATTAATGATGTAATGTCTAATATGTCCAACCTGTCATGTGGAGTAGCCCAGGGCTCTGTTCTGGTTCCTGTTTAGTTTTTATTGTATCTGATGCCTCTTGGTCGGTTGATCCATGGTTTTATAAATATATCTAATCATTTTTCTGCTGATGATATCCAGTTGTTCTGCTCCTTTAATGACTCAGCGTTTCACTTTTTATCAGAGATCTTAGATTGTATATCCTGTATCAAAAACTGGTTGTCATCAAATGATCTCCAGATAAATGAAACATAAACTCTGATCATGTGATTAAAAGTCTCTTGGTGATCTGGGCTCATCTGTTAAAACCTTGTGTTTGATCAGTTCATGTCTTTGGAGGGTCACTGTCATCTACTGACTAAAAACTGTTTTATCATCTGACAAATATCTCTAAAGTCAGACATTTATTATTAAAATCAGATCTAGAACTGGTCATACACGCATTTATATCATCTCGTATTGACTACTGTAATTCTGTTTTTACATGTTTTAATAAGTCGACCCTAAACAGACTCCAGATCGTACAGATGCTGCTGTCAGACTTTTAACTGGTGCTTCTAGAACATCCCACATCACCACCATTCTTTCTACTCTGCACTGGTTCTAGTGAAGTTTAGAATAAACTATAAATATTAGTTATTACATTACATGAGCGTTACATGGTCAGACCCCTCAATATATCTCAGACTTGTTGTACCCCTACACTTCAGGGTGAAGTCTTCAGTCTTCAGACCAGGGTCTCCTAAAGACCCTAAAACTAAATGTAAAACCAGAGGAGACCTGGTGTTCCAGACTCTGGAATAACCTGCACCAGTCTCTCAGGGAGCTCAACTGTGTGGTTACTTTTAAAAACTGTTGAAGACTTTACTTTACAGTAAAGCTTTTAGTTACTGGATTTTAAATGTTTTTATCCTTTTATGATGTTTATGTACATGTTTTATTATTCTATTATGATGTTACACTTGTATTTTCACCACAGCTCTTTACAACACTGTGATTTTATCTGTAAAAAGCACTTTATAAATAAATTACTTATACTTAACAAACTGTGAAATGAACTCCAAGTATATAAGTATGTAAACGCTGATGTATCTCCTTCTTTTTTCTCTCTTCCTGCATCCTACACACCGGTGGGCTAGGCTCCGCCCGTTAAAGGTCCAGCATGCCAGTCTTTAGACATTCTTTTTACAGCCACCCCTGTATTCACCTGTGAATATGAAAACAAAAAAGCTGAAAGAATAGGTCATTAATCATCTTTAAATAGGGCAGGTAGGATGATGAGTCTTGCCCCTGGTGTGACGTAGGTTCTTTCACAGTCACTTCAACTGATCTGATCTGGGCGTCTGGTCCAGGAAAAACTGAAGAGAGTTTCCTACAGGCCACAGGGCCCACGGCAGCTGCTTGTCCACTATCATGACTACATCTCCTACTTGAAGATTGACTGATTCAGTCTTTAACTTCTGGCAAGCTTGGAGTCCTGGGCCTTCGTAGACAACTAGCGGCAGCGAAGCGTCCTGCTAGTCTTGGGCAACACCTCTTCTGTGACTGTCTGGGATCCAATGGTGACTTGAAGAGGGAATTTCCCGCTCCCAGTATCCTCTGAAGTAGTGGTGCAAGGATCATCATTGATCCGTGATCCACACGGATCTCTCTCCACGGTTCGGCACGCATGTGGTCCGTGAATTGGTTGACCAAAAAATTAAAAATGTATAGTAAATTGCGTGTGTCCGTGTGTGTGCGTGCGCGTAACTGAGAGCCAGCATATTTGCGCATTTGTGGTTTGCGCTCCTTGTCATGTATCTGTGTGTGATTGTGTGAGAGCTGAATAGAGACACACACACACACACACACACACACAGGGAGAGAGAGAGAAAGGAACAGCTGTGTGTGTGCGTGCGTGTCAATCAATCAATCAATCAATCAATCTTTATTTGTATAGCGCCAAATCATAACCAATGGTATCTCAAGGCACTTTACAGTAGAGCAGTCTTAAGGACGGACTCTTCATTTTATGGATACACACATATGCATATATACGTATATACACATACATATGTATCCCACACCCAACATGAATTCATCATGGCGGCAAGGAAAACCTTCTGTTAAGCAGCAGGAACCTTGTGTGGATCCCATTCCTATGATGAACAGCGTGTGTGCGTAATAAGTCTGTGTGAATGTTGTCATGTTTACGTCTTCATCCATTCATGTCTTTTAAGGTTCTTATTAAATAAATATCGGCTCTAGTCCGGATGGCCATCCTGGAAATAATAAACTCAGATCTACTTTCTTTTGCTTCTTTCATTCTTTTTTGATGATGTGAACATATTCTAGTTTTTAATTCACTCTCCAATGTTTAAAAAAAGGTGTCATACCTGTTTAAAGGATGAAGGCATCGCCTTTTATTGCTTTTAATTTGTTTTTATTTGATTAAAAACTGTATTTAAGCATTTGATTGACACCTCATTAAATGTTGTTTGTATTTAATGAGCAGAAAAATGTTCTACAAAATAAAAGGAGAGTAAAGTTATTTGTCTTGTCTCTTTCTTTGTTTTTGCACCACTTCTCCAAAGTGAGGGGATCCAGGGGGGTTGAAGGCTAACTTGATTTGCTGGCTAGAAGCTGCTCTTTGAGGTCAGGATGAAATGCTTGAAATGCTTCTTGCAGCTCGCGTTGTCCTCCTCGGAAATTTGTCGGGTGCACTTCATCTACTGCCAGGTCAGGATTATGGAAAAGACGGCCTCCTACTCTGATGAACCTTGTCTTTTCATCAAACTCAGGCGCAGGTAGAAGAAGGCAACTAGATTTGCGATTGGTTTGCTGGTCTTCAACTTTATGACTTCCTCTGGGAACGACTCTTATTGGACTTGTTGCAGAGCTTCTAGCTCAGCAGCAGCATATGAGCCCACGGTGAGAGGGCTGTTAAAGAGTCTGTGAGCCGCTCTGTGACGCTGACATGCTCTTACCTCTAAGAAGCTGTTCCAGGTCTGTGGTTAGTACGAGTCGCTTCAGCTCACCTTCAGGATAGCTCTGAGGTGGAGGTGGCAGGTCAGGCCAGTCACTCGGAGCTTGTTTCAGGAACACCGGCCCGTCTGTCCATATACTGCCGCGACTGATGTCTTGGAGGGTCAGACCACAAGTTATGTCGTCTGCCAGGTTGTCTCCATGCGGCAGCTTTAGTCAGCTCTTGTATTTCCGCCACACGAGTTCCCACAAAGACCTTATATATCTGCATGAATCTGAGCCCAACCAGGCTAAGAGGATGGCTGAGTCAGACCATAAGGTGCTGCTTCTTGGGGGCAACACAAGAGCGTGCTGCAAGGACCTCAACTTCTTCCTCTGGACCAGGGCTCTACACTAACTTTTCCAGTGGTGACACTGGTGCGACTAACTTTCTCAGTTTGTCGTACCAGCTCAGAATTTGGTTGCAACCTTTTTTTTTCAAGTCATACATGCTGATGAATAGTTGACTTAACTGGAACCATAGTTGAAGTAAAGATTGACAATGACTCAAGATATGATATTTGCAAAATGTTTTAATGTTTTTCTGTCAATATTAAGTTTTCAAGCAGTGGCTGAAATAACAGGTCATTTATTTTATATAATTTTAAAAGACGTAACAAAAAATAAATAAATAAATAACAGCAAAACATAATAACAGGTTACATGTTTTTTTTTATTTTACAGAAATGCTGTACATGAATTAATTTAACAGTAACATACCCATCTTATCATCTGCATTGTTTCTCCATGAATTAAATTCAGAGGGTCCAGCTCTGATAGTGGGGTCTCCTAACCCTCTTCCCCTGGTCAGGGGTCTGTAACCTTTACTCTACAAGGAACCATTTAACCTCATCTCACCTGGATTAAAGTCCTCCTGGAGCCATAAAGACCTTCTCTATGAAGACAATACAGTGGATTACATTATATACAGTTAGAATTATATAGAATAATGTTTGATTTATATTGATCATGTAAATGGAAACTTAAAAATAGTTTAAAATAAAATAAATTAATATCAATAAATAAAACAGTCTTTAGCTTCAAATTCTTACACATCTCAGTTTATATGAACACAATGTTTATAAAGTAGATTTTTATAGTTAATGTATATGAAAGTCTATAAAAAGTAACATGAATATAATAGTAAATAAGTAAGTAAGTAGTTTATTTATAAAGTGCTTTTTACAGATAAAATCACAAAGTGCAGTACAGAGTTGTGGTAAAGGTACAAGTGCAACACAATAGAATAATAAAACAAGAGTGCATAAATATCATAAGAACAGCAACATTAAAGGATAAATTAAAATTAAAATCCAGTAACTAAAAGCTTTACTGTAAAGTAAAGTCTTCAGCAGTTTTTAAAAGTGACCACACAGTTGAGCTCCCTGAGAGACTGGTGCAGGTTATTCCAGAGTCTGGAACACCAGGTCTCCTCTGGTTTTAGATTTAGTTTTTGGGTCTTTAGGAGACCCTGGCCTGAAGACTGAAGGCATCGCCCTGATGAGTAGGGGTACAACAAGTCTGAGATATATTTAGGGGCCTGACCATGTAATGCTCGGAACGTAAGAACTAATATTTTATATTCTATGTGAAACTTAACTGGAAGCCAGTGCAGAGTAGCTAGAATGGTGGTGATGTGGGATGTTCTAGAAGCACCAGTTAAAAGTCTGACAGCAGCGTCTGTACGATCTGGAGTCTGTTTAGGGTCGACTTATTAAAACATGTAAAAACAGAATTACAGTAGTTAATACGAGATGATATAAATGTGTGTATGACCAGTTCTAGATCTGATTTTAATAATAAATGTCTGACTTTAGAGATATTTCTCAGATGGTAAAAACAGTTTTTAGTCAATTGACGACAATGTCCCTCCAAAGACATGGACTGATCAATAACAACCCCAAGGTTTCTGAGGCTGGTTTTAACAGATGAGCCCAGATCACATGTAATAACACATGATCATGTGATCAACACATGCTAATTACTCATTTCTTGCCACACATAAAACATACATATTTAACCTGTACATTGGTGGTTAAATGAATCTGTTCCCACACAATTAAAATCTGTATTTTCTTCCAGAAATAGTGTTTTTGTTGGTTTAGTTTCTTACCAGGGATTTAAAACTTAAGGTTAGTCACAGGTGGAGGAAAGTTGATGGTCTGTAGATGTTGTAGGAGGTGAAGTAGGAATGTGCTGAGTCATTGTACAACGTCATTTATTTTAGGTTAATAAATTGTTATATCATGATTTTATTTGTCATTAATCATTAATAGACTGTAAAAAAAATAACTATTTATTTCAGTAGTTTTTTTTAAAGCTATAGGGAGCCATTGTATAAGAGTCAAAGGGCCACATGATACTCCAGAGCCCGCCTCACGCCCGCTCGTCACGCCCTCCATGCGCTCTGTTGCTTTGCGTTCGCCTGTCCCCAGTGTGTGTTTGTCCTAGTGTTCGTGAAGGCAGCACGGACCGTGTCTCTCCCCAGTGTTGGTGAGTCAGCAGAGTGTGTTTGGGGACATGGCAGCATGTGTAGTGATTCACAGGAGGAAGACTCAACAGGACGAGGAAGTTTCCTTCTTTTGGCTTTTCACTCGCACTCACACAGATGCAACCAGATAAAATTTTCACTCGCGCACACTGTAAAAATAGTCGCATATGTGACCAATTTGGTCGCAGTCGCGAGGCCTGCTCTGCACTCTCTGTCCTCAGATAAGCCACTGATTCGTATGCCTGTTCAGAGGCATCACAAAACACATGGATGTCTCTCATGCAGGTGGATTGGTCAAGACTGGGACTGTAGCACCTGTGCAGTGTTATCTCGGAAATGTGTGCCAGCTCTGCTTCCCATGCATGCCACTTCTCTAACAACTCCTCTGGGAGTTGGGGGTCATCTCAATCCCTCTTCTTCTCCCACACGTGGCAAACAATGACTTTGGCTTGGGTGGTATAAGGCACTAGGTAGCCTAGAGGATCATACTGGCTTGGTAAAACCCTGTAGATGTTCCTCATTGTAGCAACTGAGTAGTCAATATGTCTGTGTTTGTAGGTGAGGGTGTCAGACTTACAGTTCCAGTGAAGTCCGAGGGCTGGCTCCTGGATGTCAGGCTGACCTTGATTGAGCCACAACTCACAGCTGGATAATCTGAGGTCTGGAGGGAGATGGTTGATGACACTTGGGTAATTACTTGCCCACTGCCTCAGCTTCAATCCCCCATCAGCTAGAAGGTGATGCAGTTTATCCACGAGAGTCCTGCCGGCTGCTGGACATGTGAGGCTCTGTAAACAGTTGTCCAAGTAGAAAGACTTGTTGATGGCAACACACGTCTTCTTCTGGATGACTGTGGTCAGTGACGTGTTTCTGCATCACGAATGTTGTGCAACAAGGGCTGCAAGTAGTCCCAAGAGGAAGTAGCTGCCACTCATACACATCAGGGGGACCGTTTCGCTTCATGTCCCACCATATAAACCGCAGCAGTGGTCAAACTGCAGACAGGAGCCACACCTGGTGGAACATAACACGGATATCGTTGCTAAAGGCAACAGCATGCTCTCTGAAGCGTAATAGTACCGCCAGCAGGGCAATGCCAAGCGTTGGACCGGGTAGGAGAAGCTGGTTGAGGTTGTGACTTTGGTACTGGAATGAGCAGTTGTACACAACTTGAGGTGGCGGAGACATAAGTGGATGCTTGTGTGCTGCTGCCTGGGGCAGTAAAGCAACCATGAGGCTCTGAAACTGTTGGCAGAGCTCAGCATTCTCTTGGCGTATCTCTTTTAGGGCAGCATTAAACTCAGAGACCTGGTTGGTCTGCTGCCCCCTGTCGCTTGCCCCATAAACTTGTTAATTTCCTGCGTTTGCTCCTCAAAATCCCCCAAGTTTACTGTCTCAAAGCTCTGACTAACAGGTGGTGACAGAGTTCTTGTTGTGGTTGGACATTGTTAAATCCACTGGTGCCACCCTTTCATCTGCAACTGATATTTAAAATTTACTCTGAGCTCCTGGTCCACTCAGGTCACAGTCCGACAAGTAGGAATGGACTGACGTTGATCTTTTGGGTCTAGTGTCTGTTACTGCTGACTGCTCCATCTTGAAACAACAATTTGCTTATCCAGCTCGAAGGACCATTGAAAAATAGTGAGTGTATAATGCTGATGGATAAGGTCAAATCACTGTGGTGAGTCCGGTCAGAACTAAAAAAAGCAGTCCTTAGTTGATTTAGTGGGGTTTTAATGCAGACTTGAATTTGTAATTTGTCCTTTAGACTTTGATGTGTGGTTCTGAAACTTAAAAATAATAATAAATAAATCTCTAAATAAATACAAATACTATTGCAATTAACATACTGGCACAGAATAGCACCAACTAACAGTAAAAATGGTACATTTCACCACAAACTCGGTTTATAGCATTAAACACAACTTACTTGTAGTTGACGCACAAACACCATCAAAGTAGGGTGACTGACAAACAAACTGCAAACTAAACTCCAAGTGCTTAAGAACTAAGGACTGTAAACTCTGATGTGTCTCCTTCCTCATTTCTCCTTCTTTTCTCTCTTTTCCTGCGTCCTACACACCGGTGTGCTAGGGTTAGCATGCTAGTCTTTAGCAGTGTTGGGAACGTTACTTTAAAAAAGTAATTAGTTATAGTTACTCACTACTTGATCCAAAAAGTGTGTGTGTATGTGCGTGTGTGTGTGTGCGTCCGTGCGTGCGTGCATGTGTGTATGTGTGTGTCTGTGTGTGTTCTGGCACAAGAGTAAAAACACTGGCTCTGATTGGCTACCATGAAACATGATGCTGCCTTAACCAATCATAATCGCTCACCTTGTTTCTAACCCGCCTCCTCACTACAGCTGTGTATGAAGCCAGGGATGTTTTTTGATAATAGTTTATTCAATCAATACATGAAACGCACCACATTTAACGTTCAGTAACGTTAACGGTGTTGTAATGGCTTAAAAAGTATTTAGTATGATTACCCCGTTACTCGAAAAAAAACCGCCGTCACCTAACACCGTTATTTTAAATGCCGTTATTCCAAACACTGGTCTTTAAACCACCTTTTCTACAGCTGAGGCTGACATCATCATCAGGAACATACTACAGTAAACAATGTGTTCTCATCCCAGTGTGTGATGAATAGATCTACCTGAATAGAAACACGTGTGTGCTGTAATAAAGTTTGACTGTAGAGCGCTGTCCGTTTATCATCCAATGGATTAATATCATAAATAATTTACCAATTTTACACATTAGCAATATCAGCAGCTTCCTGTCTGAGTTCTATCATTCCTGCCTTTTCTGTAACAACAAGTTTGTCTTTGGTCTGAATTATGATTTTTAATTATTCATCATTTTATACTTCAGCAACCTGGTCAGGACCAAGTTATGAAGTGGATCAGATCTGAGTGAGTATGAAAGCTCCGCCTCCTGCTGTGCGCTGCACTAACACTGTTGCTCCTCACTGTCATCGTGGATTGAGCATAGCGTTAGTTCAAGCAGGCCGCGAACGTCAAGCCAGCCACACCTCCAATCAACCAACGGCCAAGATTGGCTCCCTATTGGTCAAAGCACACAGGAAACACTACTTAAACCACAACAGCTGCCTTTTACCTCCTAGGGACGCATCTCGCAAGAATCTAAAATAATATCGCTCAGATCATCAGATGCCTCATTTGGCTTACCTTGTCGCTCATCAGAAGATTCTCGGCCACGATGAGCTCCAAAGCAGATCTAATCAAGGACTCTGAAGCAGATGAAGCCATCTGCAAACATACTCCATATCCCCTGGAAAAGAAGGCGCGTGACAGGCAAGTATCCGCTCAATTATCGCCAAATCGAACGCAAATCTCGACAGGAAAGCCGTGGAGAAAAGGAAGCATCTTTCCACCATCCTCGCTGCAGCACGAGTCCCAACTAGAGGTGCTCCGGCCAAACGTGCACGGTGCTCGGTGAGCAGCAGCTGGCCGTCAACTCGGGTCCCAGCTGAGGCCATCCTGGGGACCCTGGGGAACATCAGTCGGTTCTGTCCAGCATTAGGTCTCGCATTCAAACCTTGGAATCTCTTTAACTCCCTCCGGCAGCTTTCCCCTGGGGTAAGCGGCTTGTTTGCTATTCCACACGCAACATGGAAGCCCCCACGGGGCAAAAAATTATGACATCACTCCGGCGCTCCGTGATGACGTCACTATACCGCAAAGCCCCCTGGGAAGCGTAGTCCTAATCTCACCGGATTTGTTCTTCCCTGGAGCTACTGTCTCTATCTATCAGACTCTTGCAGGTAATGACATTTATTTAGTTAAAATAAAAAATAAATCCTGCTTCAGATGTGTTGTGGACTATGGAAACATTTCAGTTATGCTCAGTGCTTAGGTTTTAAATCACCAGGTCCTGGAACATCGGCCGTGTGTCATCCGGCAGTAAGAGACAATGTCACGGAATGAATAATAAATAGATTTTATATGTACATACACACACACACATATATATGTATATAAACTCTTCCTCACCCACCGCGGGTGGTCTCTCTTTTTCCTTCAAGCTCAGGTCCTCTACCAGAGGCCTGAGATCTTGAGGGTTCTTCAGTATCTTTGCTGTTCCTAGAACTGCACTTTTCTGGACTGAGATGTCTGATGTAATTCCTGGGATCTGCTGGAGCCACTCCTCCAGTTAGGGGGTCACTCCCCCGAGTGCCCCGACGACCACGGGCACCACTGATGCCTTCACCCTCCAGGTTTTCTCCAACTCTTCTCTGAGCCCCTGGTATTTCTCTAGTTCCTCATGTTCCTTTTTCCTGATGTTGAAGTCACTCGGTGTTGCTATGACAACCACAACGGCTTTCCTCTGCTCTTTGTCCACCACCACAATGTCTGGTTGGTTCTCCATTACCATTCTGTCCGTCTGTATCTGGAAGTCCCACAGGATCTTAGCTCGGTCATTCTCTACCACCTTTGGAGGTGTTTCCCACTTTGACCTTGGGGTTTCCAGCCCATACTCTGCACAGATGTTCCTGTACACTATACCAGCCACTTGGTTATGGAGCTCCATGTAAGCTTTCCCTGCCAGCATCTTCCACCCTGCAGTTATGTGCTGGATTGTCTCATTGGCCTCTTTGCACAGTCTACACCTGGGGTCTTGTCTGGTGTGGTAGATCTGGGCCTCTATTGCTCTGGTGCTCAAGGCCTGCTCCTGTGCAGCCATGATGAGTGTCTCTGTGCTGTCCTTTAGTCCAGCTCTGTCTAGACATTGGTACCATTTGTTGGTACTTGTTGGAGGTATTTGGCCATAGCCGCTTTCTTAGTCACCTCTTCGAGGTTGACATTTGCTTGTGGGATTCCGAGGTACTTGTAACTGTCCTCAATGTCTGCTATTGTTCCTTCTGGGAGTGAGACCCCTTCTGTGTGGTAACCCTAACCCTCTCTTAGTCACCATCCAACCACATTTTTCTAGTCTGAATGACATCCCAATGTCTGCGCTGTAGATCCAGGTGGTATAGATCAGTGAGTCTATGTCTCGCTCATTCTTAGCGTACAGCTTGATGTCATCCATGTAGAGGAAGTGACTGATGGTGGCCCTGTTCCTGAGTCAGTATCTATAGTCAGTCTTGTTGATTATTTGGCTGAGGGGGTTCAGGCCTATGCAGAACAGCAGTGGGGACAGGGTGTCTCCTTGGTATATGCCACATTTGATGGAGACTTGTGTAAGTGGCTTGCCATTGGCCTCAAGGGTGGTTTTCCACAACCTCATCGAGTTTGCAATGAAGGCTCTTAGAGTCCTGTTGATGTTGTATAGCTCCAAGCACTTGGCACTTGGACTCGGGGTACAGGTCCGAGCTTTGCTTCTGGTCTCTCCTTCTGGAGAAGTGGAACGGTATCTCTTTTTCTACAATAATATCTTAAACTTCTGTATCCTTAAAACACTAATCCAGGAAGCAAATCGTGTGTTTGCGACAAAGAGGCAAAGGTCAGTATTACAGTTTTTTTGGATTGCTTAAGCACGATTTTCTAAACAGGGCCCGTGTTTTTGAAAACACTACACACAATTAGCAAAACACTACAGATCCTTTGCATAAATAAACACTCATGTGAAAACTATAAACTTCTTTTTAAAAACCACACTTTGTTACCATATGAAACACACACGTTTCACATTACTGTACTGTTAGCATGAGTTACAGTCTGCTGTGACGGTGAAATGTGGATGTTGCTGAAACCAGTTCTGAACCAGAGCAAAGACACATTGTTCTAGACAACAATGTATAGAATATGATCCATTTGATGCTGTTATGTTGTGCTATAGAATGTAAGTATGAGTGCTGTGTTGTACGGCCCATATGGGCATGGTGGTGGAGGACCCCATTCTGTGTAATGGCTGCACAGAGTGTTATATTACCCCCACGTTGCCCTGGGACATTGACTATAGCCCTGTGGCCAATGATGTTTCTGCCCCTCCTTCGTGTTCTCGTCAGGTTGAACTCAGCCTCATCTACGTACATGAACTCATGCTGGATCTCCTCTCCATCCATTTGTAGAACTCTCTGAAGAACAGTATCAGGCACTGTGTAGATCTAGTATAGATATTACAGTATAAGATTATGAGACAGTAAACATGATCACACTGCTACAGTGAATACATATCTCTACATAATCATGTTACAGTCGTTTCATCCTTTCAGAATTGTGCTCCAAAGACACTGGATAAATGATCTTCATTTGAATATGGTTCTTTTTTATGATGCGTGTCAGTGTTGATGTCCAGACCTGATGGACATTGTTGAATATGGTTATTGATAATGTTAGCTTGGAGCTGATTGAGTGTTATTACATTGTTGGCTAAAACCATGTTTACTATCTCCCTCTCTTGCTGTTCTGTGAACATGGGAGGCCCCTCCCCCTTGTCGTTCCTGACCCTCAATCCTATGTAGAAAAAAAAGAACAGTTTACAATACAAGTCATTTCACAGGAAACAGTAACAGAAGTGCTGATAGTGCATATATTACAGTACTGTAAGCAGTTACTGAAACATGCAGATGTTTTTGATATTTTTATAAAACCTATTTTCCAGTAGAAATGTTCTTATCACACGTGTTACTGTATATCAGCTTAGATGTGACTGTACTCACAGTCCAGCCTCCCTCAGCGTCAGGCAGTGGTTGATAACGTGGTCAACCAGTGTTGATCTCATTGGTCAGATTAGGTCCTCTTTGAGAACCTTCTTGTCTTCCTCTTCCTCTACCTCCAGCATGGCCTCCTTCTCTTCCTCTGTTGATTCCTCTTTCTCCTCCTGGTCCTCCTCTTTCTCCTCGTCCTCCTCCTCGTCTTACTCTTTCTCTGACTCTTTCCATTGTGCTTGAAGATGATGAACTCACCTGCTGCTTTTTATAGGGCTTACACACCTGATTAGTGTGTCTACAATTAAACAAACCAGTGTTTTCACACCTGATGACTGTGTTGAACCAATTGGTTGGACGGTGTGGTCATGTGACAGTCAGTGCTTTGGTATTTAAGGAAGTGACTTCATGATAGATTTATGTGTGTAATGTATGTTAAGTGTGTTTAATGTTTTACAAATCACTGTGTAGAGTTTAGCAACAAGTGTGAGGTTGACAATGTGTTTATAGTTGTATAAATATGGGCTGATGTTTTACTTCTTCAGTGTAAGGTTTTACTAATAGTGTACGACTAATAATTTTAGTGTGGAAGATATCCATAAAAACTGTAATTACAAGGATGTTCCCCATTTATTAGTAGGTGTGATGGCCAGGCCACACAGAGGTAACAGCTCCTAAATCATTTGATGATTGCCACTGACATTATTCTCTGTCCCTTTAAGAACAGAGGTGGTGAGGGGCGGGCCTGGAGAGAGCTGGAGGCGGCCTTAAGTGGACCAGACCATTGCAGAGGGGGACTGAGGTTAAGGGGGCTGTGTTTGTCCCTTAGTTTTGGGGGTTTATCCCCTGTGTTTCTCCTTATTTATATTTGGTATGGTCCAAACTGTATTTAAGTTGACTCCTATCTCATTTGAGGCAGTTGGTTTTGTGTTAGTTCTTGTTGCACATGCTACCTCTGTTCTTGGCCTGTGTTAGTCTGTGGCCAATAAAGCACCTTTTTTGGAAATGTAACGCTGTTGTCTCCTTGCCTCACTGCTTGGACCCTAACAGTAGACCTAAGAGGTGGCTAACCTGGTTGTCTTGCTGGATAACCTCATTGTCTGAGTGGCCCAGATAACCAACTCACTGATTCTGTCTCGATTTCAATTTCACACAGCCCGCCAGCTGCTTCCAAGAGCAGCTCCATCCATCCTGGTCTGCAACTCATTCTCTCAAACAGTGTTGGATTAAGCAACACTTAGCAGGACTACATACTGTACAGTCTGTGGCATATTACATGCACTCTGGCGTGGCTAAATCGACTAAAAATAAATTACTTTAATTCTTTGCACCGCTTTCTTTTTTGCAATTTTGCCATTAACATCCCTTCCATATGCGCCCTCATAATACATAGCTTTGAGTTTCGCCATTTGCAGCCTTCCTCCATTAAAGGTCTCGTAGCGAGTATTCAATTCCTTCTATGATGTTTGGATCCATCTGCAATCAGCCTGCTGGGAAACTCATCCATCTCCAGCTAAATGGAAAGTAAACCCTCAAGGAGCCGATCTCCGCCAGCAAACCACAGCCTCTCTTTGCTACGGAGGAGGGGGAAGTCATATCTCGTGCCTGGTTTCATCACGCCTTCGCCTGCTCTGCCTATTCAGTGGACTCCATCCTCTGTTAGGTTCTGTTTATTTTAACCCTTGGGTCCTCTTTTTGTTCTGTCTTTGTTTTTTTGGTTTGTGCTTAACTCTTGTCTGTGTTTCAGGGATTCCTGTTTGTGGCTCCACCCCTCAGTGATGTCTGTGTGCTTGGTGATTGATTAGCTCCCTCATGTTTTCACCCAGGTGTGGTCCATTCCTAATCAGGCCTCCTCCACTATTTAACTGAGTGCTTGGTCACAGTGTCGTTGCTGGTTCGTTGATGTTGTCAGGTTCGTTGTCTCCCTCTTCATGTGCAGTTGTGTCTGGTCTTGCTCCCTGTTCTTTCCCCCTGTTTTGGATTTGAGTTTGGATTTTGGAATTTTCTTTTGAGGAATAAACATGGACTGGTTCCAAGAACGTTATGCCTCTATCCTGCCTCCATCTCTCCTTGCATTTGGGTCCACACCCACACTGGACCGTGACAGAACGAACCAGCCGTCAGTGGACCCAGCGGAGAAGGATTTAGCGGAGATGGACCTGGCAGAAAGGACTGCCTACTGGCAGAGCTACCTTCTGGAGGCCAGGGAGGCGCTTTTATATGGATGGGAGGACGATCCTGTTAGGGATCCCTACTTGGGAACTCGACTGGCTTTTGGAGGACCCCGGAGCCTAAAACAAGGTAGAGGTCGGTAGAAAAGGAAGGGTCAGCCCCGCCAGTCTCCAAGCTCCCAGGTTAGCGTTCCTGTGTCTCCAAGCTCCTAGGTTAGCGTCCCTGTACCTCCTAGCGACCAGGCTAGTGTCCCTGTACCTCCTAGCGTCCAGGCTAGCGTCCCTGTACCTCCTAGCGTCCCTGTACCTCCTAGCGTCCAGGCTAGCGTTCCTGTGTCTCCTAGCTCCCAGGCTAGCGTTCCTGAGTCTCCTAGCTCCCAGGCTAGCGTTCCTGAGTCTCCTAGCTCCCAGGCTAGCGTTCCTGAGTCTCCTAGCTCCCAGGCTAGCGTTCCTGTGTCTCCTAGCTCCCAGGCTAGCGTTCCTGTGTCTCCTAGCTCCCAGGCTAGCGTTCCTGTGTCTCCTAGCTCCCAGGCTAGCGTTCCTGAGTCTCCTAGCTCCCAGGCTAGCGTTCCTGAGTCTCCTAGCTCCCAGGCTAGCGTTCCTGTGTCTCCTAGCTCCCAGGCTAGCGTTCCTGTGTCTCCTAGCTCCCAGGCTAGCGTTCCTGTGTCTCCTAGCTCCCAGGCTAGCGTTCCTGTGTCTCCTAGCTCCAAGGCTAGCGTTCCTGAGTCTCCTAGCTCCCAGGCTAGCGTTCCTGTGTCTCCTAGCTCCCAGGCTAGCGTTCCTGTGTCTCCTAGCTCCCAGGCTAGCGTTCCAGAGTCTCCTGGCTCCCAGGCTAGCGTTCCAGAGTCTCCTGGCTCCCAGGCTAGCGTTCCAGAGTCTCCTGGCTCCCAGGCTAGCGTTCCAGGGTCTCCCCGCACCCGGCCGCCGCCTGCCCAGCCGCCAGTCCCGGCTCCCCGCACCCAGCCGCCGCCTGCCCAGCCGCCAGTCCCGGCTCTACGCACCCGGAGGCCGCCTGCCCAGCCGCCAGTCCCGGCTCCACGCACCCGGAGGCCGCCTGCCCAGCCGCCAGTCCCGGCTCCACGCACCCGGAGGCCGCCTGCCCAGCCGCCAGTCCCGGCTCCACGCACCCGGAGGCCGCCTGCCCAGCCGCCAGTCCCGGCTCCACGCACCCGGAGGCCGCCTGCCCAGCCGCCAGTGCCCCGCACCAGGCCGCCGCCAACGTCGCCGCCAGTGCCGGCTCCCCGCACCAGGCCGCCGCCAACGTCGCCGCCAGTGCCGGCTCCCCGCACCAGGCCGCCAACTCCCAGCTTTCCTGAGCCCTCTTTGCCCGGCCTCATGGGAGGCCGCCGGACTCCTGTTCCCCTGCTTCGCCGGCTCCGCCTCATGGGAGGCCGCCGGACTCCTGGTCCCCTGCTTCGCCGGCTCCGCCTCATGGGAGGCCGCCGGACTCCTGGTCCTCTGCTTCGTCGGCTCCACCTCATGGGAGGCTGCCTTTACCTGGTTTCGACCCTCCTCCGGGCCCCCGTCCACCCACCTGGTTTGGTGTTGGGGTGGTTAGATTTTTTTGTTTTTGGAGCGTTTGGAACCCGCTCCTTAAGGGGGGGGGTTATGTTAGGTTCTGTTTATTTTAACCCTTGGGTCCTTTTTTTGTTCTGTCTTTGTTTATTTGGTTTGTGCTTAACTCTTGTCTGTGTTTCAGGGATTCCTGCTTGTGGCTCCACCCCCCAGTGATGTCTGTGTGAGTGCTTGGTGATTGATTAGCTCCCTCATGTTTTCACCCAGGTGTGGTCCATTCCTAATCAGGCCTCCTCCACTATTTAACTGAGTGCTTGGTCACAGTGTGGTTGCTGGTTCGTTGATGTTGTCAGGTTCGTTGTCTCCCTCTTTGTGTGCAGTTGTGTCTGGTCTTGCTCCCTGTTCTTGCTCCCCTGTTTTGGATTTGAGTTTGGATTTTGGAATTTTCTTTTGAGGAATAAACATGGACTGGTTCCAAGAACGTTATGCTTCTATCCTGCCTCCATCTCTCCTTGCATTTGGGTCCACACCCACACTGAACCGTGACATCCTCAACGCTACACGACTCATTAATTCGGGATTGGAGCAGCAACCAGTGCAGCACCCATAGCACCAGTCTCCACGCTAAAGGCTACGGGACGTTGGACATCTTCTGCCTATGAAAGGTGCCTGAGGCGTTGAGTGCTCCGTAAATGCTGGCATTCAGGATGTAAACTCCTCAGAAACGAATTAAATCTATTGGCTCAGCGGCGCCTGTTTCTAATCTTGATCCATGCTGCTTAACTGCTAACCCATTCCATGAGGGCTCATGGAGGGAAAGGGAGGAGTGCTCTTCCCCGCCCTGGGCTTTTCCACGCAGGCGTGTGGAAAAGCAAGGAGGATCCCGTCTCCTTAGGAGGTCCCAGAACTAACCCATACTGCCAAATATACGATTGCATGCATATCCATGTAAAGCACTCAAAGCCGCTATATAATCCTAATGCACATTTATTTTGACTAACTGAAATATGTTGAAGATCATAAACTGTTCCTCCATTCATTGTAAATGCTCAGTCTGCTAGCCCTTTCATGTGCATGTAGCGACACTGTAATCACTTAGCTTAAATTAGCGTGTTAGGGTTATCATAGGTGATCAACGTTCGTAGTACAGCTCCTGTCTGACAGGGAATGTTTGGTTAGTTGAAGCTAGCTAACATAGATGATTCTAATCTAGATTAGTACCAGACCCTAAATAACACAATCAGACAAGCAGCACATTGGACAATAATTCTAATGATGTTCTCACCAAGCTGCTGCTGTGCCTGAGTCTGACCTTTGATGCTGTAACTAAAGCTAAATGTGGAGGAAAAATGACACATATCCACTATAATGAGTGAGTGAACAGGCCTTTAAACACTGCACTGTGATTGGCTCTGTAAGGATACATGTAGAATACATCATATTTATATACACATGGATTAGTTCAGTTTATTGGAGCATCACAGAATAACAAAACCAAAGCGTTTGAATGAAAAGGCTCATATTCATAATGCTTCATTTATTCTTCATTTTTATCTACACAATGCATTTCCCTTCTACAGTTCACATTCATAAAATCATCAAAAGCATTTTAATCACATTGATGACAACCCTTGTTTAATGATGGAAAGAACCATTTTAATCAACTTATTCACAGGTTCACTGAGATGTAAAGTTCTGTCATGTAGATATTTGTCAAAAACATGTTAATAAATTAGCATTTAAAAAGAAAACATTTAAGAACTCAGTGAGGTACGGACGGTAATAAAAGATTAAAGTGTTAGACATTCATGTTATACCTTAGATTTATAAAAACTTTTTATTTTTTTTACATGAGGTTAATTTATTACTGACTGTTTAACTGAGACCCAAACAAACAATTAGAAAAAGTTAATGAGCTGGAAATGTTTCTTGACCTTTTAGTCAAATGTCATGTGTTTTATTTCCAATCTTTGCCAAGCCAATTATTTACCAACTTTTTTATTTGTAAATTTATTTTATGAAAGCTAGAGACTAAGAATAGGTTTAATTTCACTGAGCATTAATGATTTTAATGATGTAAACACAAATCACCCAAGAATAAAAAAGTGATGTTTGTGTGGTTATGGAACACAATGTTCATAGTGACATTTACATGATGGATTTACCACAATAAAAGCTTAAATCATTTCCAATTAACAGAGGAATGAAAGAGTAAAGCCATAGACAGAAAGAAAGGTCAAACTATTAGTAAAAAGTACAGAAAATACTTTGGAGAGGTGTTTTATTTTGATAGAGCATGTTATGCTGCAAGAATAAAAGTAATTAGTATGAGCAGTGCACATTAGTGCTGGTGTAACATTAATGAAGTGGGTTTTAAACCTGAGAAAGAAAGTTAGTTTCACTTGTTATATAAGATATAATTTTAGTGGATCAAACTGTGACTTTATGTGGCTTCATCATGAGAAAATACAGAATATATCATTTGTTCTCAATGATTACCAATAAGTAGACATTGTCTAAGCCTTTGATTTGATCATTTAGACTATCTCACATGCACATTAGGTAACAATAGAAAATGATTAACGAATGCTAATTATTGGTAAAGATGACAGTTTAAGTTTGATTTCTGATGGTTTGGTTTATTACTTCATTAAAATATTCCCCATGTGCAGCCTTCAATGTCTTACTCATAATTAATATATATTATTGTTCTAATCAGATCACAGAGATGTGTGTGATGGAGTCTTTGTGTTATCAGGAAAACATCTCAATTATTTGGTAATTGTACTGTCATGATTGATGTGTTATTTTGTTTGTTCTATTTCACCACAGCCTGGAACAGGTGAACAGCACTATTCTGATTGGCCACGCCCTATAACACCAGGAACGTTTAGATTTACAATCAATGTATAGATCATATTTTTAAAGTTGTGGTAAAGCTTTTTACTCTGTGCTGTGTTGTAATGTAAGTAGTACAGTATCACCAGCTGCTGTTGGGATGGTAGATTTAACTGTAAATTGTGCAGGTTTGAACATAATGCATATTTAATGCAGTGATCGTTCCAGAACCAGAAATGAGACCAAGATACTTTCTTGTATTTCTCTCGCTGTATTCCATCTACAAGACAATGTTTATCAGTGCAGACGCTAAACAATGATCAAACCTCTGATCACTGGGTCAGTGAATGCATCACAGAAACCAATGATTGTATTGTTTGAACTGAGACAGATTCTGACCCTTTAACGTTTCTGCAAAAGAAAACCTAAACTAATCAAATTAAGATGGTAAATCCTATTATAAAATGGTTATATTATAACCCAAAGTGGAGTGAGTGTCTTTTCAGAAGCAGAACAACTACAGATGTTGACATAAACAAATCTATATATTTTCCAACCATTGGTTCTTTTTCAGAGTCGCTGGGTAAACAAATCAAAGTTTAGGATTTTAAAAATCAATCTCATGAGTTGTGTAAAGTAATAATTATTATTGAATGTTAGAGGAGCCTCATGTTCCCACATTAAATAATATGAATCGTGCATGTGGATTAATAAATAGTGATTAATAAACAATGACACCAGGTAAATGCTCATTGAACTGCTTTTTATTTATAAAACCTTCTTTTGTCTTATTGTGATATTTATCTGTGGCACTAACATCCGTGGCCTTCTGGAGCCCAGACACCCCCCGTGAAGACACGTCACCTTAATCAGCATGTCCTCCTTAGACTGTCAACATACATGTGTAAACACACACGCTTCACTAACTCAACAGTCTAAAGTAACAGAGTAGTAGGGATTCATTCTAATGACTTCATTCATCTCATCAGTAGAAACTCGTTCCATTATCACTGATAAACATTTACATTATTTGATGATAAATCCTATTGGACAAATAGTTCAAAAGAAGAAACTGAATTAAAATGTTCAATATTGTTCCATTTGTTTAATAAACTAGTGCAGTGCCCGTAGGAAGTATGTATAGCTATAGAAAAGTGGGAGGGGCCAGTAGCTTTTTCATGGATGGTTAAATGAGGTTGTGTTTGAAGGTGGGACGTCAGGTTCAGTTGAACACCATCTTTTCCCATTCCAGTTTGTTGTCCTCATGGATCCAGATCAGACCAGACCAGAACAGACTCGGTTTGGACTTGTTTAGTGTCATTAATAAACAAGTCAGTTTAGATGCACATGGAATTTATAAAGCATTTGTGAAATAATTTATTAACGATGTCATTGCAGTCCAAACAAATCCAACGTCACACACCTTTGAACCAAGCAGCAGCCATGTTGAAAGTTTCAGCTCTGTCCAAAAAACGTAAAAATGATGGGTACACACACTGAAGCTATACACAAGCTGTTACAAAATTTCCAGATTGATCAGACACTGACATCAAGCTAGGACTGATGACATCATCAGTTAGAACATTGGCCCATCTCCACAGTGATGATGTCATCAGTTAGAAATTTACTAGCCAATCACTGCACACTGTAGCCATGTGCGCGCCGCAGCCAATCACTGGAGAGCCGACCCCTATGCCCCACCCATTTTGGAACATTGGAATATAAGAACATTAGAACTTTGGTCCTACCTCCACAGTGATGATGTCATCTCTATGTTCCAAAGTTCTAATCCAATCACTGGAGAGACCATCCCCATTAACCCCACACATTCAAAAATTAGGATACAGATGTCATTCATTTGTCTGAAAACAGGTTTAATACGTAAATTATTCACTAATTATTAATAAAGTCTAAGTTTAAAGTTTATTGCAAACATGCATTTGTGTTTTTTCAAAGGTTTTAGAAAAATAAATCTACATCAAGATACAGGGTTCTATTTCATAATATTTCATGAGATGTCTCATTATGGGATACACACTTCCTGTAGCCCTCAGAAGCACTTTTTTCAATCCGCCAAGCCCTGATTTGGTTGGAAGAACTGTCCATCTGCCAGGTACACTCTCACCTTCTATAAGAGGGAGGGAGGGAGGATGTGCAGTTCTTCATTCAAACACCTCTTCTCACTTAACTGTCCACAGGCGGATCTTTGGTTTCCAGTCAACGGACGCTGGTAAGTATAGACGCATTGCGTGGACCACAACAGGTCGAGAAGCAGCCAGCGCTTACCTTGTTCTGCTTGGTAAGTGCTGCTCCATTCACAGGTAAGTGAAATTCAGAGCCCCAGCTCCGGCTGTCAGCTCTCCTCCAACACTGTAACGTTGGTCCTCGAGCTGATGTCCGCCCAAGACCCCTTTCTTCCTCCTCATGGCGCGTCTGCCGCAGCGAGCGAAGAGGACACGGTCCTTTGGTGCTGCCTCTCAGGAGGAGGAGGTTTCCACACCTGTTTCTTTTCTCCCAAGCCTGGACACTGTGGAAAGGTGCAGACTGCGGTTAGCCTCACCATCCTGTGGCCCACCGTCATGACAGAGGCCACCAGATCTCGCTATGAGGGCAAGAAGCTTCCCACCTCCAAGGGCACGTTGAGACAAGTTCTCCCCATTTTCCGGGAGCTGGTGGTGGAAGTGGCGCATCCATGGAAGGACCGCCTTTTCAGTAGATAATCTCATGTGGCAATTGCCTCCACCCTCGACTGCGAGGCTATGGAGAGCCTCGGACTGCTCAGAATGCCGCCGGTGGAGCCAGCCTGCTCTGTCTCCCCGGAGTCCCACGCTACCAACCATGGCGGACTGTCTTCAGTCGAACCAGTCTGGCAGGACGTACGCTGAGGCGGTGCTCTCAGTGAGAGCTCTGAATGTCCTCTCCCTCCTCGCAGCTTACCAAGCTGAACTGTGCGAGGATTTTTCTCAGTCTCAGGACCCAGTGACAATGGAGGAAATTTCAACCGTAGCAGGTGTGTGTCTCCGCACCCAGCACTGCTCCATGCAGGCCACGGGTAACGTAATGGGCAACATGGTGCTTCAGGAACAAGCGCGTTGGCTCAACCTTGCCAGACTTTCTGACGCAGAAAAGAGCCACATCCTTGATGTGCCGGTGGTCTCTGACGGGATGTTCGGCCCGGCGCTGGCTTTTATGCAGCGTTGATGAAGCGACCGTCTCAAACTGCCCCCCAGGGTCCGCAGTTCAAGAGGCCCACCCGGCTGGCCTGGAAAGCCCCCAGCCTCGGCTTCTGTGCCGGCACAGCCTGCTCAGCATACACAAACGAGGAGGAAGGTCCGCTTTCTCCCCCCTGGTGATGCAACTGGATGTTCCGCGTTCACCAGCTCCACCTGTTACGTTTTCACTGGTGCCTCCATGGGCTCCTCGTGGCCCATGCTCCCCACCACAAAGGCACGGTCCTCGGACAGTCGAGAGAGGACATGTTTCACAGGAAGTTTGGCTGTTGCCCCCCTCTTCATGTCCACAAGCACGTACCCACACACATGTTCAAATAAAAGTGATGTGTACATCGCAGAAGCACCCCGACCAAAGGCCAGGGGCACAACATGCAAAAGCAAAATCATCCACTATAAGCAGCGTGTTGACAGTGCCTGCTGCCTCCACTTGGCGGGAGGCCTTGGTCGCTTCTGGGTTGGATGCTGCGGAGCTCCCCTTGACATGCTGTACCTGGGAACGAGCGGTACTGCACGCTCGTCCCTGGGGTATGGCTCTGCTCCACCAGCAGAGGCCGTCGCCGTGACGAGGAGCAGTCTCCATCGTTCTGCCCACACTGTCCCAGAGTGGGTTCTACTCATGGTATTTTCTGGTTCCCAAACGAGGGGGGGCCGACATTTGCCCTATCCTAGATTTACAAGCTCTGAACAGATTTCTCAGGAGGTACAAGTTCAGGATGCTTACTCATGCCTCCCTTCTGTGCTTGGTGCATGAGGGAGATTGGTTCACGTCTGTTGACCTGAAGGATGCGTATTTCCACACTCCTCACAGGAAGTACCTGAGATTTGCTCTCCGGGGATATGTTACGAATACTGTGTGCTCCCCTTTAATCTCTCATTCTGCCCAAGTGTGTTTGTGCGATGCACAAAGGCAGCGATAGCCCCGATGAGGAGGCGGGGCATCCGCTTGGCCACCTATTTGGACAATTGGCTGCTTTGTGCACAAACTGAATCAGAGGCCACGGCGCACATGCGCATTCTGTTATGCCACCTATCTGATCTAGGATTTGTGATAAACGCGGAAAAAAGCATGTTGTCCCCTAAACAGGAAACTGTCTTTCTGGGACTGTACTTGTACTCAGTGCCTCTCACCGTGCACCTGTCGGTTCAGAGGGTGAACATGTTCAGGGCGTGCCTTGCGCTGTTTCGACCGGGCAAATCTGTTCAGTTCAGATTGTGTCTCCGGTTACTCGGATTGATGGCTTCGGCCATCCACGTCATCCACCTCAGCCACCTCCACATGAGGGAATTCCAGCTGTGGGTGGCTTCTCATGGGTTCAGCCCTGTGCGTTATGGCGCACGGAAGGTGCTGGTTACACCGGAGTGCAGCTCAGCTCTGGCCATGCACTGGCTGGCAGAGATTTAACAGCTGCTGTGCGCTACTCCTTGGCAGCTCACGCTGCGCAGGGATGTGCTGTCACAGGCGGGAGGAACGATCTTCCACCCACACACAGAGTGACTGGGTCTGTGAGCTTGGCCCCTGAATAGCTCCGACTGTCAGAGAATGGGACCCTCACAGTGTGTGATCTCATCATACAGAGTGCCCAGGCCTCTTCCACTAGATTTCTGTGTGATTGCATGTCTCTCATATTTCTCATATAACCAGGGTTATGTAAATAATCTACAGTGTTTCTAGGGTTGGTGCTTCCAGAGGAGTCACATCTTTTTTCAGGGCCCAGGGGGAGTGATCTTATCATCAACTTGTTCCACTGTGAAAGTGTATTTGGTGGCGATCGCAGCCTGTCATGTGGGCTTTGGGGATAAACCGGTGAGTCAGCTCCCGCTGATCAGCCGTTTTATGAAGGGAGCACGCAGGCTCCTCCCCATGTCCAGACCACTGGTTCCACCAATACTTCATAATAATTAATTATTATTAATTAATTATTACTTAGAGGTACTTAAGAGTCACTGGGGGAAGCGAGCCTTAAGGTGTTAAAGCTGTGTTGTTGCTAGCTCTAGCTTCAGCTAAGCGGGTTAGCGACATCCATGCGCTCTCAGTTCACCCGTCGTGAGCTCAGCTCTTCCCGGGTGATGTGAGGATGATTTTGGAACCCAACCCGGTCTTTGTGTTAACGATGGTGGACTCTTCATCTCCCATTGACCTGTTGGCCTTCCTGCCTCGCAACGGCCTCATTTGTTGTGTCCAGTCCGTGCATTACGTACATAAGTAGACATGAAGTGGAGCCTCAGGAGGAGCGATCAGCTGTTTGTCTCCTGGACTAATCCCCACAGGGGTAAGCCTGTTACTAAGCAATGCCTGTCACACTGGGTTGTGGAGGCCATTGCTTTGGTTTACAAGAGTCAGGGTCTGCGGCTGCCTGAGGGTCTGCACGCACACTCGACTCGTATTCGAGCCACGTCCTGGGCCTTGTTTAGGGGAGCGTCTGTTCAGGACATTTGTGCAGCTGCGAGTTGGACCTCGCCCCTCACATTTGTCCGGTTTTACATGCTGGACTTTTCTACTGTCCTGATGTATAACTGACTCTGCCTTGTGGGCTGGTTTTCACTCGATAAGCATGTCTGCACTACGGGAGCTGCTGTATCCCACAGTGAGACATCTCATGACATATTATGAAATAGAACTTTAATTTATATACATAGCCCCGGTTCTATGAGTAATATGAGTGAGATGTCTCACCAGACAACCCTTCTTGCTCGAACATGTGCGAAGAGGGGCTTATTTTGACTGAGAAACTGCACATTCGCCCTCCCTCTTATAGAGGGTGGGAGTGTCCCTGGTGGATGGACAGTTCTTCCAGCCAATCAGGGCTTGGCGGATTGAAGAAGTGCTTCTGAGTGCTACAGGGAGTGTGTATCCCATAGTGAGACATCTCAGTCATATTACTCATAGAACCGGGGTTATATACATAACCTAAAGTTTATATATACAGGGTTTTATAATATAGGGATATATAATGCAGTGGTTCCCAAACTTGTGCCCACCTATTGTGTAAAATATCCTTTATAACACGTGTTATTACTCATATCATGTACAATATCATGGGCGAGCGTAAAAGAAAGGCTCCAATATCCCTTTCACTGTTTCTCTGTTTTAATGTTGCTGTTCCCGCCTGTGCAACCGACGGAACAGCAAAATATTGTCCTTTTTTTGTTTTTTTTTTAAGTTTTTAAAAAAAAATAGTTTTTGAAATGAGTGCATACAAAGTAGTAAATTAATGTATAATTATGTTTGTGTAGTTGTATATTACATTAATAATGTATGTATCAGTGTTTATAACATCATTTATTCTCACACAATAATAAAAGTAGAACTTAAACCAAACTCAGGATTTCACTCGTTCTTACTTTTATTCTTTCCAGTGACACAAAGGTGAAAAACATTTGATCATAAAACATAATGTTAATAAATTCATCATTTTTCATCAAACAAGGAAAGTATAAATAAACACAATTTCAGGTCAGTACATTTAATTTGGTAAAAGTATATTTTAAACTTGTTTATTTTTCTCAGCTGTGATTGGCTCACCTGTTGAGGCGCACCACGGAGAATCATGCACGTACACGGAGCAGTATGAGCGCGCGCCGGTGTGCGCTTGGAGTGGCACATGCACCCAGCATTACACATAATTTATGTTTACACATAAAAATTACATCACCGTGCACCCCATGCTTGGAGCACTCAGGCAGAAAATCCCACGGCACACCCAGACTTCCCTCACGGCACATCGTTTGGGAATCACTGATATAATGTATATATATATATATATATATATATATTCAGGAATAGATGTTCAGGAAATTAAATATATATATGACAGTGTATTTATACATATGTATGAAAGACTTAATATATATGAAAGTGTATTTATATGTATATATATATATATATATATATATATATATATACGTATATATATTTATATGAAAGACTTAATATATATATATATATATATATATATATGAAAAACCCGGACCCATCTTTGTAGTCATTTATATATCGTTTGAAGAGGTAAATACAGACACTGTGTGATTTCAGCTCCAACTCATGTTCTCACACCTCTTCTGTGTTGAAAGATTCTGAGTAAATGAGCTAAAGTTGTAAACAGAGGCTGTTTGGGGACTTTCATATATATATTGTATATATATATATAATTTCCTGAACGGCTTGCCATAACATATATATATATATATGTTATATATAGGTTTTATATAGAGGCAGGGACAGACAAAGCGGTCCTGGGGAAGGCTTATATGTACAAGTTATAGTTATGTATATGTATGTATACACACATCAAAACTTGAAACATAACATTTTTTTTCACAGAAAACAACAAACTGTAAACTAAGAGACAAAAGTAGTCTAATAATAATAATTAAAATAGTTATATTAGTACTAAAATGTTTTAAATCTCTTAGTTTTCCAGTCAGGACAAGATAACAAATAACTTAAAGTTGTTTGAAAATCAAAAAAGGTGTTAAAAAGATTTGTATTTAGGTTTTAAAAGTTACTAAGTGAAGTAATATTTGTGCATCAGTGAATATTTATTACATTTTTTATGTGACATTAAAATTGACCCATTGGTTTATGAATTGTCTGTTAAATATAACAGTTGTGAATTAAATGTAACTATTTATGTTCAGAGTTTTATAATCACTTCTGTTCTTTGTTCTTAGAAAGTTTAAAAAGTCTCTGAGGCAATAATGTCTCTATTTCAGTCTTTTGCTTCTATAATGTACAGTTGATTTAGACCATAGATAATTACAGAACAAATTAAAATTTAATAACTAGATGCAATCAAAGATATTCACAGAACCAGGAATGATTCCACAAAGTTGAAGGAGAGTTTATAGAGGAAATACCGTAGCTTTGAAACCCTAATACACATTATTATCTTCACCTATATAATGTTTCCAAAGGCTGTAATCATCTCCTGATTGATTATTGTGTATTATTATCAGTATTATTATCTGTATTATTATCTGTATTATTATCATCTGTATTATTATCTGTATTATTATTATCTGTATTATTATCTGTATTATTATCAGTATTATTATCTGTATTATTATCAGTATTATTATCTGTATTATTATCTGTATTATTATTATCTGTATTATTATCTGTATTATTATTATCTGTATTATTATCTGTATTATTATCAGTATTATTATCATCTGTATTATTATCATCTGTATTATTATCTGTATTATTATTATCTGTATTATTATCTGTATTATTATTATCTGTATTATTATTATCTGTATTATTATCTGTATTATTATCAGTATTATTATCTGTATTATTATCTGTTATTATCTGTATTATTATCTGTATTATTATCATCTGTATTATTATCATCTGTATTATTATCTGTATTATTATTATCTGTATTATTATCTGTATTATTATCTGTATTATTATCAGTATTATTATTATCTGTATTATTATCTGTATTATTATCAGTATTATTATTATCTGTATTATTATCTGTATTATTATCAGTATTATTATCAGTATTATTATTATCTGTATTATTATCTGTATTATTATCATCTGTATTATTATCAGTATTATTATCAGTATTATCATCTGTATTATTATCTGTATTATTATTATCTGTATTATTATCTGTATTATTATCAGTATTATTATCTGTATTATTATCAGTATTATTATCTGTATTATTATCTGTATTATTATCTGTATTATTATCTGTATTATTATCATCTGTATTATTATCTGTATTATTATTATCTGTATTATTATCAGTATTATTATCTGTATTATTATCTGTATTATTATCTGTATTATTATCAGTATTATTATTATCTGTATTATTATCTGTATTATTATCAGTATTATTATTATCTGTATTATTATCTGTATTATTATTATCTGTATTAGTATTATTATTATTATCAGTATTATTATTATCTGTATTATTATCTGTATTATTATCATCTGTATTATTATCAGTATTATTATCTGTATTATTATTATCTGTATTATTATCTGTATTATTATCAGTATTATTATCTGTATTATTATTATCTGTATTATTATCAGTATTATTATCATCAGTATTATTATCAGTATTATTATCTGTATTATTATTATCTGTATTATTATCTGTATTATTATCTGTATTATTATTATCTGTATTATTATCAGTATTATTATCATCAGTATTATTATCAGTATTATTATCTGTATTATTATTATCTGTATTATTATCTGTATTATTATCAGTATTATTATCAGTATTATTATCTGTATTATTATTATCTGTATTATTATCAGTATTATTATCATCAGTATTATTATCAGTATTATTATCTGTATTATTATTATCTGTATTATCATCTGTATTATTATCTGTATTATTATCTGTATTATTATTATCTGTATTATTATCTGTATTATTATCAGTATTATTATCTGTATTATTATTATCTGTATTATTATCTGTATTATTATCATCAGTATTATTATCAGTATTATTATCAGTATTATTATTATCTGTATTATTATTATCTGTATTATTATCTGTATTATTATCAGTATTATATTATCTGTTATTATTATCTGTATTATTACAGTATTATTATCAGTATTATTATTATCTGTATTATTATTATCGTAATTATTATCTGTATTTTATCAGTATTATTATCTTATCTGTATTATTATCAGTATTATTATTATCTGTATTATTATCTGTATTATTATTATCTGTATTATTATCTGTATTATTATCAGTATTATTATTATCTGTATTATTATCTGTATTATTATCAGTATTATTATTATCTGTATTATTATCTGTATTATTATCATCTGTATTATTATCAGTATTATTATCAGTATTATCATCTGTATTATTATCTGTATTATTATTATCTGTATTATTATCTGTATTATTATCAGTATTATTATCTGTATTATTATCAGTATTATTATCTGTATTATTATCTGTTATTATCTGTATTATTATCTGTATTATTATTATCTGTATTATTATTATCTGTATTATTATCTGTATTATTATCATCTGTATTATTATCTGTATTATTATTATCTGTATTATTATCAGTATTATTATCTGTATTATTATCTGTATTATTATCAGTATTATTATTATCTGTATTATTATCTGTATTATTATTATCTGTATTAGTATTATTATTATTATCAGTATTATTATTATCTGTATTATATCTGTATTATTATCATCTGTATTATTATCAGTATTTTATCTGTATTATTCTGTATTATTATCATCTGTATTATTATCTGTATTATTATCTGTATTATTATCTGTATTATTATTATCAGTATTATTATCTGTATTATTATTATCTGTATTATTATCAGTATTATTATCTGTATTATTATCTGTATTATTATTATCTGTATTATTATCTGTATTATTATCTGTATTATTATCTGTATTATTATCATCAGTATTATTATCAGTATTATTATCTGTATTATCATCTGTATTATTATCAGTATTATTATCAGTATTATTATTATCTGTATTATTATTATCTGTATTATTATCTGTATTATTATCAGTATTATTATTATCTGTATTATTATCTGTATTATTATCTGTATTATTATTATCTGTATTATTATCTATATTATTATCTGTATTATTATCAGTGTTATTATCAGTATTATTATTATCTGTATTATTATCTGTATTATTATCTGTATTATTATCTGTATTATTATTATCTGTATTATTATCTGTATTATATCATATTATTATCTGTATTATTATCAGTATTATTATATCTGTATTATTATCGTATTATTATCGTATTATTATTATCTGTATTATTATCTGTATTATTATCTGTATTATTATCAGTATTATTATTATCTGTATTATTATCTGTATTATTATCATCTGTATTATTATCAGTATTATTATCAGTATTATCATCTGTATTATTATCTGTATTATTATCTGTATTATTATCTGTATTATTATCTGTATTATTATCTGTATTATTATTATCTGTATTATTATCAGTATTATTATCAGTATTATTATCTGTATTATTATCTTGTTTATTATTATCTGTATTATTATCGTATTATATCTGTATTATTATCTGTATTATTATCAGTATTATTATCTGTATTATTAATATCTGTATTATTATCTGTATTATTATCAGTATTATTATTATCAGTATTATTATCTGTATTATTATCATCTGTATTATTATCAGTATTATTATTAGTATTATCATCTGTATTATTATCTGTATTATTATCTGTATTATTATCTGTATTATTATTATCTGTATTATTATCAGTATTATTATCTGTATTATTATCTGTATTATTATCAGTATTATTATTATCTGTATTATTATCTGTATTATTATTATCTGTATTATCATCTGTATTATTATCAGTATTATTATCAGTATTATTATCTGTATTATTATCAGTATTATTATTATCAGTATTATTATCTGTATTATTATCTGTATTATTATCAGTATTATTATTATCTGTATTATTATCTGTATTATTATTATCTGTATTATCATCTGTATTATTATCAGTATTATTATCAGTATTATTATCTGTATTATTATCAGTATTATTATCAGTATTATCATCTGTATTATTATCAGTATTATTATTATCAGTATTATTATCTGTATTATTATCATCTGTATTATCATCTGTATTATTATCAGTATTATTATCAGTATTATTATCTGTATTATTATCTGTATTATTATCAGTATTATTATATCTGTATATTATCTGTATTATTTTATCTGTATTATCATCTGTATTATTATCAGTATTATTATCAGTATTATTATCAGTATTATTATTATCTGTATTATTATCTGTATTATTATTATCTGTATTATTATCAGTATTATTATCTGTATTATTATCTGTATTATTATCAGTATTATTATTATCTGTATTATTATCTGTATTATTATTATCTGTATTATCATCTGTATTATTATCAGTATTATTATCAGTATTATTATCTGTATTATTATCTGTATTATTATCAGTATTATTATTATCTGTATTATTATCTGTATTATTATTATCTGTATTATCATCTGTATTATCAGTTTTATTATCAGTATTATTATCTGTATTATTATCAGTATTATTATCAGTATTATCATCTGTATTATTATCAGTATTATTATTATCAGTATTATTATCTGTATTATTATCATCTGTATTATTATCAGTATTATTATTATCAGTATTATCATCTGTATTATCATCTGTATTATTATCATCTCTATTATTATCTGTATTATTATCTGTATTATCATCTGTATTATTATTATCTGTATTATTATCAGTATTATTATTATCTGTATTATTATCTGTATTATTATCTGTATTATTATTATCTGTATTATTATCTGTATTATTATTATCTGTATTATTATCAGTATTATTATCAGTATTATTATCTGTATTATTATCTGTATTATTATCAGTATTATCATCTGTATTATCATCTGTATTATTATCATCTCTATTATTATCTGTATTATTATCTGTATTATCATCTGTATTATTATTATCTGTATTATTATCAGTATTATTATTATCTGTATTATTATCTGTATTATTATCTGTATTATTATCTGTATTATTATTATCTGTATTATTATTATCTGTATTATTATCTGTATTATTATCTGTATTATTATCTGTATTATTATTATCTGTATTATTATCTGTATTATTATTATCTGTATTATTATCAGTATTATTATCAGTATTATTATCTGTATTATTATCTGTATTATTATCAGTATTATCATCTGTATTATCATCTGTATTATTATCATCTCTATTATTATCTGTGTTATTATCTGTATTATCATCTGTATTATTATTATCTGTATTATTATCAGTATTATTATTATCTGTATTATTATCTGTATTATTATCTGTATTATTATCTGTATTATTATTATCTGTATTATTATCTGTATTATTATTATCTGTATTATTATCAGTATTATTATCAGTATTATTATCTGTATTATTATCTGTATTATTAATATCTGTATTATTATTATCTGTATTATTATCTGTATTATTATTATCTGTATTATTATTATCTGTATTATTATTATCTGTATTATTATCTGTATTATTATCTGTATTATTATTATCTGTATTATTATCTGTATTATTAATATCTGTATTATTATCTGTATTATTATCAGTATTATTATCTGTATTATTATCTGTATTATTATCTGTATTATTATTATCTGTATTATTATCTGTATTATTATTATCTGTATTATTATCTGTATTATTATCTGTATTATTATCTGTATTATTATTATCTGTATTATTATCTGTATTATTATTATCTGTATTATTATCTGTATTATTATCTGTATTATTATCTGTATTATTAATATCTGTATTATTATTATCTGTATTATTATCTGTATTATTATCTGTATTATTATTATCTGTATTATTATTATCTGTATTATTATCTGTATTATTATCTGTATTATTAATATCTGTATTATTATCTGTTCCTGAGGGTGAAAAAAACAGCCTTTATTTCTTTTGCAAGTTTGTAACAATAAATAATTATTGTATTGATGTAACACATTATCTCAGTAATTACTGTTACTGTACCTAGTATTGGCTTGTTTTCATTAGCATTCTGTGGAGTTTAATAAGCTAAGTCAGCGTCCGTAGGAAGTATGTATAGCTATAATAAAGTGGGAGGGGCTAGTAGCTTTTTCATGGATGGTTAAATGAGGTTGTGTTTGAAGTTGTGACGTCACAAACATTTAGGTTTGTTGTGAAATGTGTCGAGTAATAATTATTGTGTTTTCATATAGTTTGGCTTTGAGCAAAGACACTGGAGGGAGTTGAACCCCATCTATTCAGGTTTGTTGTCCTCGTGGATCCAGATCTCCTCAGTTTAGATGCAAACGGAATTTGTAAATAATTTCTGAAATAATTTATGAAATAATTTATTAACGCTATCATTGCAGTCCAAACAAATGGGACGTCGACACCCAGGAACCAATCAGCAGCCATGTGTACGTTCCACAAGCAACAGTCACTGGTGAGGTAGGACTGATGACATCATCAGTTAGAACAGTGGAACATTGGTCCTGATGTCATCAGTCTTACCTCCACAGTGATGATGTCATCAGTTAGTCATAATGTATTAGCCAATCACTGGAAAGCCCGTGTTCACGCCCCACCCACTTTGGGACATTAGAATATTAGAACATTGGTCCTCCCTCAGAGGTAGGACTGATGACATCATCACTGTAGAGATAGGACCTATGTTCCAATGTTCCAAAAAGGGTGGGGCATGAGAATGGGCTCTCCAGTGATTGGCTCTAGCACGCATGTAGCTACGGTGTGCAGTGATTGGCTAATAAATTATTTATCAATAATAGTAATAATACATTTTATTTATGGGCACATTTAAAAAACCAAGGACACCTGACAAGCAGAGTTCAAAATATCTGGGGGCGGGGGGCCTAGGGTTGGGGTGGGATGTGCTGGTGCTCATCTGTAGAAAAGTCCAGGACGGTGATAGAGAAACAACATCAGTTTTAGTGCTTTTTATTTACAGTGTTTCTTTAAAAGCAACACATGTTCTCCAACATGACAAATGTCAGAACACAATCAGCTTTACTTGGGTTACCCCCCCCCCCCACCCCCCTCCCCCCCTTCATCTAAACACTCCTGGCTTTTAAAGCCTGACTCATTATGAGTAGCATCACCTGTTGGTGGATCACTTCATTCAAGGGACAAACCCTCACTTCCTTTAACTACAAAACTCTGAAATTTACATTAAATCATTTACACAACTAAATGACTTAAATAAAGAAATGATGTCAATATACTTGATAAATAATCCTACAAGTTACCAAAGAAAATAACAATCAAAGAAAAATCCCCTCAGTTGGTGATGTCACCAGAGATGTCTCTGATGACATCACCAACTCTGACATACAGGGAATGATGATCCTGTTCATTAAACACAAACAAACACATTTGGTTTTACATGAAGAAACAAACGAATAGTTAATAAACAAAGACTAAATAAAGATGTTTAAATAAACTGTGTGGCTTTGATGTAAACTATAACTAAATGCTGACACAAACAAACCCGCGATAGTAAGTGTTTACAAATGTTATAAAAGCAAAAGTAAGTTACAGCTAAATTAATAAAAATACAAAATATTATACTGTATGACAATAACTGACAATGGTGTGAATCCCTTCATCCACTTTGTCACATCGGCTTCTTGGGGCGGCGTATGTGGGGGGCGGCGGATGCTTCTCTGGGATGACATCATCACTGTATGTTTCAAAATGGGTGGGGCATGGGGGTGGGGTCTCCAGTGATTGGCTCTGGCGCACACATGGCTACAGAGTGCAGCCATAGCGCCACCTATTGGTAAAAGGAAATCATAGACATTATATTAGCACAGAATATTGTAGGAACGTTTGTGATAAAATCCTTGAAAATGATCAGCGACGTCTCAACACTTTAACATTTCTGCCACACCCCAACATGTAACACACCCCAACATGTAACACACCCCAACATGTAACACACCCCAACATGTAACACACCCCAACATGTAACACACCCCAACATGTAACACACCCCAACATGTAACACACCCCAACATGTAACACACCCCAACATACAACACACCCCAACATGTAACACACCCCAACATGTAACACACCCCAACATGTAACACACCCCAACATGCGTGTGGTTGCTGCCTGCAGCTTTAATTACTCTACACTATCCGAGACCAAGACCATAAACATTTTTTTTTTTCAATTTAAAAAAATACATGAATAAATAAAATTATGACAAGGTTCAACAGTTAAAAAACATCACTCTTTAATTTTAGTTTATTTTAAATACATTTGACGGACAAAAAAAGGTGCCTGGAAAAAATTAACTAAAATATTAAAACTACTACTGATAAATTCACAATTATTCTACATATATGAAAACAATATTTTTATGTCAGCTGAATGTACAGCAAGTGTTTAAAAGTATTTCTACCAATAAATAATGATTATTGATTCTGATTCTTTGAGTTGTGCAGGTCAACACGTCACAGTTTAATAAGATCATTATTTAGTTTGAAAAGCCTTTTAAACAGGTTATTTTTAAATTCACTTATTGATATAGTTTTTAATTTGGTACTGTAATATAACTAGAAATTAATTAACAAAGGTTTTCCAACTGTAACGGTAAAAGTGAAACTTTCTGAAATAAAACTACAAACAAGTTGTCATCAGTGTAAAAAACATAGATCTACAGGTAGATGTGAAACTAAATAAAACAAACCCTGGAACAGTCATGTGACACATTAATCAATAGTTATTGTTAAGAATTATATTATTTTTGGAAACAGTGGAAACAGAAACTATAAATAATAATTATATTATGAACCTGTTTATATTGTAGGGAACATATTATAGACATAAATGTAATTAGAGTCTAAAGACACAAAAAAAAACACCACTTTAAAAAGAAAATAGACTAATATTAAACCTCTTTATAGTTATTTGACTCATTCTGGAGGCGATGACGCGCTGGTGACGACATAATCCAAGATGGCGGCGGCCTGGACTACAGCTGATATTATGTAATAAAAACCTTAAAATACATGAATATAATGAAAAGAGTGAATGACAGAGACATAAACACACACACTTATTAAACACACACAGACTTATTAAACACACACACTTATTAAACACACTGACTTATTAAACACACACACACTTATTAAACACACACAGACTTATTAAACACACACACACTTATTAAACACACAGACTTATTAAACACACACACACTTATTAAACACACTGACTTATTAAACACACACAGACTTATTAAACACACACACACTTATTAAACACACACAGACTTATTAAACACACAGACTTATTAAACACACACACTTATTAAACACACAGACTTATTAAACACACACAGACTTATTAAACACACACAGACTTATTAAACACACAGTGACTTATTAAACACACACACACACTTATTAAACACACACACACTTATTAAACACACTGACTTATTAAACACACACACACTTATTAAACACACACAGACTTATTAAACACACAGTGACTTATTAAACACACACACACACTTATTAAACACACACACACTTATTAAACACACTGACTTATTAAACACACAGTGACTTATTAAACACACACACACTTATTAAACACACACACACTTATTAAACACACACACTTATTAAACACACACTGACTTATTAAACACACACACACTTATTAAACACACACACACTTATTAAACACACAGTGACTTATTAAACACACACACACTTATTAAACACACAGACTTATTAAACACACAGTGACTTATTAAACACACACACACACTTATTAAACACACACACACTTATTAAACACACACACACTTATTAAACACACAGTGACTTATTAAACACACACACACTTATTAAACACACAACACAATTATTAAACACACACAGACTTATTAAACACACACACACTTATTAAACACACACAGACTTATTAAACACACACACTTATTAAACACACACAGACTTATTAAACACACACAGACTTATTAAACACACACACTTATTAAACACACACACACTTATTAAACACACACACTTATTAAACACACACACACACATAAAACACACACACACTTATTAAACACACACACACTTATTAAACACACACAGATTTATTAAACACACACACACTGACTTATTAAACACACAGACTTATTAAACACACAGACTTATTAAACACACACACAGACTTATTAAACACACACACACTTATTAAACACACACACTTATTAAACACACACAGACTTATTAAACACACACAGACTTATTAAACACACACACTTATTAAACACACACACTTATTAAACACACACACTTATTAAACACACACACACTTATTAAACACACACACTTATTAAACACACACAGACTTATTAAACACACACACACATAAAACACACACACACATAAAAAACACACACACACATATTAAACACACACACAAACTTATTAAACACACACAGACTTATTAAACACACACAGACTTATTAAACACACACACATTAAACACACACACACTTATTAAACACACACACTTATTAAACACACACACACTTATTAAACACACACACACTTATTAAACACACAGACTTATTAAACACACACAGACTTATTAAACACACACACTTATTAAACACACACACTTATTAAACACACACACTTATTAAACACACACACACTTATTAAACACACACACACACTTATTAAACACACACACACTTATTAAACACACACACTTATTAAACACACACACACTTATTAAACACACACACACTTATTAAACACACTGACTTATTAAACACACACTGACTTATTAAACACACAGTGACTTATTAAACACACACACTTATTAAACACACACAGACTTATTAAACACACACACACTTATTAAACACACACACACTTATTAAACACACACACTTATTAAACACACACACACTTATTAAACACACACAGACTTATTAAACACACACACACACTTATTAAACACACACACTTATTAAACACACACACACTATTAAACACACACACTTATTAAACACACACACAGACTTATTAACAACACACAACACTTATTAAACAACACACTAGAAACACACACACTTATTAAACACACACACTTATTAAACACACACACACTTATTAAACACACACACACTTATTAAACACACACACACTTATTAAACACACACACACTTATTAAACACACACACTTATTAAACACACACACACTTATTAAACACACTGACTTATTAAACACACACACACTTATTAAACACACAGTGACTTATTAAACACACACACACTTATTAAACACACAGACTTATTAAAAACACACACACACATAATTAAACACACACACTTATTAAACACACACAGACTTATTAAACACACACACACTTATTAAACACACACACACTTATTAAACACACACACACTTATTAAACACACACAGACTTATTAAACACACACACTTATTAAACACACACACACTTATTAAACACACACACTTATTAAACACACACAGACTTATTAAACACACAGACTTATTAAACACACACACACATTAAACACACACACACTTATTAAACACACACACACTTATTAAACACACACACTTATTAAACACACACAGACTTATTAAACACACACACACTTATTAAACACACACACACTTATTAAACACACACACTTATTAAACACACACAGACTTATTAAACACACACAGACTTATTAAACACACACACTTATTAAACACACACAGACTTATTAAACACACACACTTATTAAACACACACACACTTATTAAACACACACACACTTATTAAACACACACACACACTTATTAAACACACACACTTATTAAACACACACAGACTTATTAAACACACACACAGACTTATTAAACACACACACACTTATTAAACACACACACTTATTAAACACACACAGACTTATTAAACACACACACACGTATTAACACACACAACTTATTAAACACACACACACTTATTAAACACACACACTTATTAAACACACACACACTTATTAAACACACACATACTTATTAAACACACACACACTTATTAAACACACACACACTTATTAAACACACACACTTATTAAACACACACACACTTATTAACACACTGACCTTATTAAACACACCACACTTATTAACCCACCTGACTTATTAAACACACACACACTTATTAAACACACACACACCTATTAAACACACACACTTATTAAACACACACACACATAATAAACACACACACTTATTAAACACACACACACTTATTAAACACACACACTTATTAAACACACACAGACTTATTAAACACACACTTATCTAAACCACACACACGTATTAACACACACACACTTATTAAACACACACACCCTTATTAAACACACACTTATTAAACACAACACAGACTTTATAACACACACAACTTATTAAACACACACACACTTATTAAACACACACACACTTATTAAACACACACAGACTTAGTAAACACACACACACTTATTAAACACACACACACTTATTAAACACACACACACTTATTAAACACACACACACTTATTAAAAACACACACTTATTAACACACACAGACTTAAACACACACACACTTATTAAACACACACACTTATTAAACACACACACACTTATTAAACACACACACTTATTAAACACACACACACTTATTAAACACACACACTTATTAAACACACACACACTTATTAAACACACACACTTATTAAACACACACACACTTATTAAACACACACACACTTATTAAACACACACACACATATTAAACACACACACTTATTAAACACACACACACTTATTAAACACACACACACTTATTAAACACACACACACTTATTAAACACACACAGACTTATTAAACACACACACTTATTAAACACACACACACACTTATTAAACACACAGACTTATTAAACACACACACTAATTAAACACACACACACTTATTAACACAACATGACTTAGTAAACACACACACACTTATTAAACACACAGTGACATTAAATTAAACAAACACACTTATTAAACACACACACACTTATTAAACACACACACACTTATTAAAACAACACACTTATTAAACACACAGACCTATTAAAACAACACACACTTATTAAACACACAGACTTATTAAACACACACACACACACACAGACTTATTAAACACACACAGACTTATTAAACACACACACACTTATTAAACACACACACACTTATTAAACACACACACTTATTAAACACACACACACTTATTAAACACACACACACTTATTAAACACACACACACTTATTAAACACACACACACTTATTAAACACACACACTTTTAAACACACACTATTAAACACACTGACTTATTAACACACACACTGACTTATGAAACACACAGTGACTTATTAACACACACTTATTACACACACAGACGTATTAAAACACACACACACTTATTAAACACACACACACTTATTAAACACACACACACTTATTAAACACACACACTTATTAAACACACACACACTTATTAAACACACTGACTTATTAAACACACAGTGACTTATTAAACACACACACACTTATTAAACACACACAGACTTATTAAACACACACACACTTATTAAACACACACACTTATTAAACACACACACACTTATTAAACACACACAGACTTATAACACACACACACTTATTAAACACACACACACTTATTAAACACACACACACTTATTAAACACACACACACTTATTAAACACACAGACTTATTAAACACACACACACTTATTAAACACACACACTTATTAAACACACACACACTTATTAAACACACACACACTTATTAAACACACACACTTATTAAACACACACACACTTATTAAACACACACACACTTATTAAACACACACACACTTATTAAACACACACACACTTATTAAACACACACACACTTATTAAACACACAGTGACTTATTAAACACACACACACTTATTAAACACACAGACTTATTAAACACACACAGACTTATTAAACACACACAGACTTATTAAACACACACACACTTATTAAACACACACACACTTATTAAACACACACACTTATTAAACACACACACACACACACTTATTAAACACACACACACTTATTAAACACACACACACTTATTAAACACACACACTTATTAAACACACACACACTTATTAAACACACACACACTTATTAAACACACACACTTATTAAACACACACACAGACTTATTAAACACACACACACACACACACACACTTATTAAACACACACACTTATTAAACACACACACACTTATTAAACACACACACACTTATTAAACACACACACTTATTAAACACACACACACTTATTAAACACACACACTTATTAAACACACACACTTATTAAACACACACACACTTATTAAACACACACACACACACACTTATTAAACACACACAGACTTATTAAACACACACACACTTATTAAACACACACACACTTATTAAACACACAGTGACTTATTAAACACACAGTGACTTATTAAACACACACACACTTATTAAACACACACACACTTATTAAACACACAGTGACTTATTAAACACACAGTGACTTATTAAACACACACACACTTATTAAACACACACACACTTATTAAACACACAGTGACTTATTAAACACACACACACTTATTAAACACACAGTGACTTATTAAACACACACACACTTATTAAACACACACACACTTATTAAACACACAGTGACTTATTAAACACACACACACTTATTAAACACACACACACTTATTAAACACACACACTTATTAAACACACACACTTATTAAACACACACACACTTATTAAACACACACACACTTATAACACACACACACACTTATTAAACACACACACTTATTAAACACACACACACTTATTAAACACACACACACTTATTAAACACACACACACTTATTAAACACACACACTTATTAAACACACACACTTATTAAACACACTGACTTATTAAACACACACACACTTATTAAACACACACACTTATTAAACACACACACTTATTAAACACACACACACTTATTAAACACACACAGACTTATTAAACACACACACACTTATTAAACACACACTTATTAAACACACACACACTTATTAAACACACACAGACTTATTAAACACACACACACTTATTAAACACACACACTTATTAAACACAGACCTCAGTAAACTGAACAGGCTTCACTGGTCAGCAGGCACTAGGACCCAGAAGCAGAGTAAGTACTGTATGTACAGACTAATATCATCAGTTTATCATTTTACCAGTTATTAGAGCTACTGTCTTTACCAGGGAGATAATATTTATTACTGGTGATTGTTTTCTTTCACACACACACACACACACACACACAGGGTGGATTAAATAATGAATAAAATATTGTTTTATCTCGTTCTTCTCTGTGTTATTATCATTATAAAAAAGTTTAAAAATAGCAGGAATTAGTTCTGGTCTCTAATGATCTTCAGAGACCTTTAAAATTTGGTCTGGAGACTAAGTCTGGTCTGGACTATGACGTCACTAGTTCTATTCAAAGACTAGTGAGAAGGTTGAACAAACGTATCAACCATCATTACATGTATCAGTGACCTGTATTTCACCTTTACAGAGAAGAGCTGAGGATTGTGGGAAATGTAGTATTTTAATGTAAACTACTACGTGACAGTCTGAGTATGTTTGAACCTTTCCTTCATCCAACAGGTTCACTGCCCAATGACAGGATCTAGACCCTCTGTGACCCTCCTTTAAAGGAGAAGCAGTTACACAATGAGGAAAAACGTAGTTAGTTACATTTTCTGCTTGTTTGTGTTACATTAAATGATGAAATCTCACCTATAGATGCAGCATGTGTTCATCAGATAAAGAATGAAAGGTACTGTATGACACATTGTATTTATACAGGTAACTGTACAAGCTCTGAGTTTAATGTTTATATATGTTCACACAAAGCGCTACCTTGTGTTCATTGTGTTTGTTCTTATGGAAGGAACCAGGTTTATTAGTGTTACACATAGTGTTTATTATATATATTATATTATAGTGTTTATTAGTGTTACACATAGTGTTTATTATATATATTATATTATAGTGTTTATTAGTGTTACACATAGTGTTTATTATATATATTATATTATAGTGTTTATTAGTGTTACACATAGTGTTTATTATATATATTATATTATAGTGTTTATTAGTGTTACAGAACATGGGTTCAGGAGAAGAATTAAAAGAATAAAAGCTGCTGTGTCAGCATAAAGAAGAGAATGTTGTTCTTTATTAAAATCTTTTATGTTTTGCTCCTTATGTAAATTGTGTTTGATGGCAGTAATACAATAAGTCATAGTTATGTCTTATAGTCACAGACCATTCTGTGTGAGTGAAATGTAAGAGCTAGCAAACATTAAACAATCCCACATCAGCACGTTTGATAACCACGATAAGACATACAGTGATTTATTGACCGGGGGGGGAATTATCCACAAAGGTCATTGGTAATTTCTGTACAGAAATGGTCTTTCACCACTATGTAATAAACATTTATCTGTTCCTTTGAGTGTCTTTATTAGATATGACAGTTTAGTTAAGCCATTTCCAGCCATCGCTGTAGGTCATGATAGTTAACGTTCCGTAAAATGGATCCACATTAAAGGGCCAAGGACAGTAGGTAGAAGCTCTAAAGATGTGAGGACACGTCATGGGTTAATATAGAGAGTGTTCTAGAGCGGAACATTGTGATAGTGGAACAGACTGAAGGAGAACATCGTTAACAACATATAAATAAGATAAATAATTATTACTAGAATGTTTGCATTTCCTGAAGAAAATGCAAACATTGGTTTAGGGTTGCAGGTGCTGGCCCGCGTCGCACTGCATTAGCTAGCATTAGCATTAACCTAGCATTAGCATTAGCCTTTGGATGCCACTATCAGCCATTGTGCTATACCTTCCAGCTGAACAAGGAAGACATTTGTAAACATTACTATTCAATGACCTGATGAAACCAGGGTCTCAGGGGTCTGCTGGTGCATCTAGAGTCAGGTGGGCTCAGGAAACACTGGACAGGATCAACAAATATTAAACCACCAACACATAGATGCTCACTTTCCCTCACATAGATGTTTGATATCAGTGTAATGACATTGTAGATACTAAATAATGTAGTTTTTAATAGACTTTATGGTGTTTAATGGCTTTAAATCACCACGTGTGTGAGATGGAAAACTTGAATAATACCAAATCTTAAAAACTAAAAATACATTTGTCTAAAAGGACAAACACATCATTGCTGTTATTCTTGTTTTTCATTTACAGGAAATGATAAAATATGTTTGTTTGTCTGCTTTAATCTTTTAGTGATCACTTTTTTTAGCTACACATAAAATAACTTTTATACAATAGTGATGAAATAAAATAGAATATTTCTAATCCCCATTCAAACCAAACCTTTCTGCATTCCTCCTCTTATTATTATTAATAAAAATAATAATAATAAAAATAATAATAATAATAATAATAATAATAATAATAATAATAATAATAATAATAATAATAATAATAATAATAATAATAATGCATTAATTTTATATAGCTCTATATCATAGACACACAAAGTCACTTTACATAATTAAGGCAAGACAAGGCAAATTTATTTATATAGCGCATTTCATACACAAGGCAACTCAATGTGCTTTACATGATAAAACATTCAATTGTTTAAAATCAATAAGAACATTTAAAATCACCAGTAAAATCAATTAAAATCACCAGTAAAATCATCAACAAACACATGACATCATCAACATGATCATAAATCTCTCTCAATCATACACAGTAGAGAAAAACTTTGATTTAAAAATGTTCACATGTGATGCTGACTTCAGCTCTGCTGCAGTTTGTTCCACTTCTTTGCAGCATAACAACTAAACACAGCATCACCATGGTTACTGTGAGCTCTGGGCTCCACTATCTGACCTGTGTCCATAGATCTCAGAGACCTGCTGGGTTCATACCTGACTAACATCTCACTGATGTATTCTGGACCAAACCATTCACACATTTATAACCAGCAGCAGAACTTTACAGTCTCCTCTGAGGCTGACTGGGAGCCAGTGTAATGTGTTCTGACCTCTTTGTTCTGGTTCAGACCTGAGCTGCAGCGTTCTGAACCAGCTGTAGATGTTTGATGAAGACCATTACAATAGTCCAGTCTGCTGGAGATAAAAGCATGGACCAGTTTCTCCTGATCTTTCTGAGTCATTAAACCTTTCACTCTGGAGATGTTCTTTAGGTGGTAGAAGATGTTTTTGTGATAGATTTGATCTGACTAAGACAGTATTCTTTCCCTCCACACTTAGTGGTGGTAAGCTACTATTGTAGCCACAGCTGCCCTGGGGCAGACTGACAGAAGAGAGGCTGTCATAGTGAACCATAAGCCCCTCCCACTACTAGACAATGTGGGTGAAGTGCCTTGCCCAAGGACACAATGACAGATACCACAGCAGTGACTGTCCCCCACTGTGACCCCTGGAACTCTCAGTGATCTACTGACCAGGACCAGACCTGCTGATCTAACCAGATCATCTAACCAGATCATCTAACCAGATCATCTAACCAGATCATCTAACCAGATCAGCCAATCACAGGCTGGGATGGTCACACAAAAGTAAATGCTGATTAATATTAATAATAATAAGGCGTTAACATTGGTAATGAGCATCAGACATTGTTAGTTACTGTCTCACAGCTGATTGTATGATCATAACCTATATTCTGATAAATGTCTCTGAGCTTTTGAAGCTAAATCATAGCTTCCATTGCTAAAGTTGTCATTCATGGAGTGCTGTGCTTTATTTCAGCTAATCCTTCAGTCCAGACCATCTGTGGTCCAGCTGGAGAACCATCCATGTCCTGGCACTGGTAGCGTAACCATATTTACAGATCTAAACACAAATGGTGAGTGCCTGATTGTTTCACCATTCATTAGTCAGACAAGCTCAGCGCTAGCTCAGCGCTAGCTCAGCCCAGCTGTTACTAAACCTTTGTCATTACATGTATTACTGCAGCTTCTGTAACACAGGTTATTGTTATGATGAAACAATGTTTGTATTCATTTTTTATTTTTACTTTATTATGAGATGGTAATTTAAGCACATGTATGTAAAGCACAGTTAGTTTTGTACAAAATACAATAAAATTAACACTATTTAGTCCTGAGCCTAAACCATGAAGCTGGGTTTACTTATTAAACTTGATCTATTCAGGATGTGGAAACTGGCTTGATTTCACCTCATTTGTTCTCTTTTGTTCACCTGTAAAAGATTCACACAGCGACGAGTTCAGAGAATGACTCGTACAAAAGGTACGTACGTCAAAACCCACAGGTTTTACAGGTGATCAGGTGATCTATTACAGATGATCTACTACAGGTGATCTACTACAGGTGATCTACTACAGGTGATCTACTACAGGTGATCTATTACAGATGATCTACTACAGGTGATCTATTACAGATGATCTATTACAGATTATCTATTACAGATGATCTATTACAGGTGATCTATTACAGATGATCTACTACAGGTGATCTATTACAGATTATCTACTACAGGTGATCTATTACAGATGATCTATTACAGATTATCTATTACAGATGATCTATTACAGGTGATCTATTACAGATGATCTACTACAGGTGATCTATTACAGATTATCTATTACAGATTATCTATTACAGGTGATCTATTACAGATGATCTACTACAGGTGATCTATTACAGATGATCTACTACAGGTGATCTACTACAGGTGATCTATTACAGATGATCTATTACAGGTGATCTACTACAGGTGATCTATTACAGATGATCTATTACAGGTGATCTATTACAGATGATCTACTACAGGTGATCTACTACAGGTGATCTACTACAGATGATCTACTACAGGTGATCTATTACAGATTATCTACTACAGGTGATCTATTACAGATGATCTATTACAGGTGATCTATTACAGATGATCTACTACAGGTGATCTACTACAGGTGATCTACTACAGATGATCTACTACAGGTGATCTATTAAAGATGATCTATTACAGATGATCTATTACAGATGATCTATTACAGGTGATCTACTACAGATGATCTACTACAGGTGATCTATTACAGATGATCTATTACAGATGATCTATTACAGATGATCTACTACAGATGATCTACTGACCTGGGGTTAGTGATTGACGTATTGGTACAGACGTCACTTTCATGGATCGCTTTAATATCAAAGAGTTTTACACTGAGTCATATTTTTCTGTTGGCTCCAACACACCGTGACCTTCAACTCTCACTGGATCGGTTCGCAGCCGAGTGTGAAGCGGCCGGAATGAGAATCAGCACCTCCAAATCCGAGTCCATGGTTCTCGACCGGAAAAAGGTGGAGTGCCTTCTCCGGGTTGGAGATGAGGTTCTGCCCCAGGTGGAGGAGTTCAAGTACCTCGGGGTCTTGTTCACGAGTGAGGGAAGGATGGAGCGAGAGATCGACAGGCGGATTGGTGCGGCGTCTGCAGTGATGCAGAGTCTGCACCAGTCCGTCATTGTAAAGAGGGAGCTGAGCCAAGAAGCAAAGCTCTCTATTTACAGGTCGGTCTACGTTCCAACCCTCACCTATGGTCATGAACTTTGGGTCATGACCGAAAGAACAAGATGCCCTGAACGCCTCCCTAGTGAGGCGTTCAGGGCACGCCCCTCCGGAAGGAGGCCCCGGGGAACACCCAGGACACGCTGGAGAGACTATGTCTCTCGGCTGGCCTGGGAACATCTCGGGGTCCCCCTGGAAGAGCTGGAGGAAGTGGCCGGGGAGAGGGAAGTCTGGGCCTCCCTACTGAGGATGCTGCCCCCGCGACCCGGAAACGGCTAAGCGGGAGAAGATGGATGGATGGATGGACGTTCCACTTTCACACATTATATTTACCAAATGCACCAAACTTTCTGAAGTCTCTGATTTGACAGAATACTTCATCCTCCGTAGACGTCACGTACTATTTTTGGTTTCTCTTCCTATGTAATAACAATCATTTAAAATAATCCATAATCACATTATATCACAACCTGTGCTAATGCTCTACATAAACACAGAGATGACTCCGCCCCGTCTCCACCTGTCATAGTCGTCATATTACCGGTAACTCACTGTTATGGATGTGTAATATGTGAAGATATGAGAATATATACACAGATAAAACATCACTGATCATAAGTTTGTGATGAAACAATGAAATAAATGAATGATGAGTTCGAAATATGGAAGGAGAGAGGAAATGTGTGTGACTCTGAAAATGGATGGATGGATGGATGGATGGATGTTATGGATGGATGGATGGATGGATGTTATGGATGGATGGATGGATGGATGTTATGGATGGATGAATGGATGGATGTTATGGATGTTATGGATGGATGGATGGATGGATGGATGGATGGATGGATGGATGGATGGATGGATGGATGGATGTTATGGATGGATGGATGGATGGATGGATGGATGGATGGATGGATGTGATGGATGGATGGATGGATGGATGGATGGATGGATGGATGGATGTTATGGATGGATGGATGGATGGATGGATGTTATGGATGTTATGAATGGATGGATGTTATGGATGGATGGATGGATGGATGTTATGGATGGATGGATGGATGGATGGATGGATGGATGATGGATGGATGGATGGATGGATGTTATGGATGGATGGATGGATGGATGGATGGATGGATGGATGGATGGATGTTATGGATGTTATGGATGGATGGATGGATGGATGTTATGGATGGATGGATGGATGGATGGATGTATGGATGGATGGATGTTATGGATGGATGGATAGATGGATGGATGGATGGATGTTATGGATGGATGTTATGGATGGATGTTATGGATGGATGGATAGATGGATGGATGGATGGATGGATTGATGGATATGTGTGTGTTGCTGCTGGAGCACTTGGTTGTGAATGTGTGCTCATGTCTGTTACCGTGACGACACACAGCAGCAGCTGTTTGTGTGTGAACATGATGTTTGAATATAAAGTCTATGTTTGGTTTATTTCTCACATGGTTAAAGAACAAACGTGAGCTGAACCCAGACCTACAGACCAGAGTTGGTTTGTTTGCTCCGATCCAGAGTTTCACTGACATTTCACACATCACAAAACAACAGTGTTTCCGAGGAGGCAAAGCAAGGGGCGGAGCAAAGAGGTATGTGTGAAAGCACCCGTAGATGTTCAAAGGATAGATGAGTAGATTTTATCCTATGCACAGATTTAAACATCTGAGTTTTTACAAACGTACGCTTGTCTCTGGACGAGACATACGTTTTTTTTCACACCATTTTATACGAAAGTCTTTGTACATGAAGCCTGTGGTCATCAGGAGGCGGAGCTTTAAGACAAGATAAGATAACATAAGATAATCCTTTATTGATCTCACAATGGAGAAATGTACTTGTTACATTTGGTATTCAGTAAGATCATTGTGCAGAATAGACAAGAAATCAGAATCAGAATCAGAATCAGAAATGTTTTATTTGCCATGTACAGTTTTGAGGACAGTACAAGGAATTTGACTTGGTGGTTGGTGCACAAAACAAGCAACAAAAAGAAATAAAAGAAATAAAAACAAAACAACAAAGCACAACCCAGCAACAATAATAATAATAATAATGATAAATATAAAGGATGAGGGATAAATAAAGGATAGATAGAGAATAAAGGATAAATAGGATAAATATAAATATAAATATATATATATACAGTGCAGCAGGTATCAAGCTGGTGGAGGTGGTGATCGGGTGGGGGGGGGGGGGGGTTCAGTGGGTGACTTGGGGTGTGTTCATGTGGATGGTGGCAGAGGGAAAGAAGCTGTTTTTGTGTCTGGAGGTTCTGGTCCTGATGGACCGAAACCTCCTACCAGAAGGGAGAGATTGAAACAGTTTATGACCGGGGTGGGAGGGGTCGGCCACAATCTTTCCTGCACGCCTCAATATCCTGGAGGCGTACAGGTCCTGGAGGGAGGGCAGATTGCAGCCGATGACCTTCTCTGCAGAGTGGATGATACGCTGCAGTCTGGCCTTGTCCTTGGCCGTAGCTGCAGCGTACCAGATGGTGATGGAGGAGCAGAGGATGGACTGGATGATGGAGCTGTAGAAGTTCACCATCATCTTTGTTGGCAGACTGAACTTCTTCAGCTGCCGCAAAAAGTACATCCTCTGCTGAGCTTTTTTGATAAGGGAGCTGATGTTCAGCTCCCACTTGAGGTCCTGAGTGATGATGGTCCCCAGGAAGCAGAAGTACTCTACAGAGCTCACTGTAGAGTCTCCCAGGGTGAGGGGGGTGAGGGGGGCTGGGTTCTTCCTGAAGTCTGCTATCATCTCCACTGTCTTTAAAGCATTGAGCTCCAGGTTGTTCTGGCTGCACCAGGACACCAGCCGGTCTGTCTCCCACCTGTAGTCGGACTCGTCTCCATCAGCGATGAGACCGATGATGGTCGTGTCGTCTGCAAACTTCAGGAGTTTGACCGACTGGTGAGAGGAGGTGCAGCTGTTGGTGTACAGGGAGAAGAGCAGAGGAGAAAGAACACAGCCCTGAGGAGATCCAGTGCTGATGGTCCGGGGAGCAGAGATGGTTTTTCCCAGCTTCACGTGCTGCTTCCTGTCAGACAGGAAGTCTGTGATCCACCTGCAGGTGGAGTCTGGCACGTTCAGCTGGGAAAGCTTGTCCTGAAGGAGAGCTGGGATTATTGTATTAAAAGCAGAGCTGAAGTCCACAAACAGGATCCTGGCGTAGGAGCCTGGGGAGTCCAGGTGCTGGAGGATGAAGTGGAGAGCCAGGTTTACAGCATCGTCTACTGACCTGTTGGATCTATAGGCAAACTGCAGGGGGTCCAGGTGGGGGTCGGTGATGTCCTTGATGTGGGAGAGCATGAGGCGTTCAAAGGACTTCATGACCACAGATGTCAGAGCGATGGGTCTGTAGTCATTAAGTCCTGTGATCCTCAGCTTTTTAGGGACAGGAACGATGGTGGAGGCCTTAAAACAGGCTGGTACGGTGCATGTCTCCAGTGAGGTGTTAAAAATGTCTGTGAACACTGGAGACAGCTGATCAGACAGTGCTTCAAGGTAGAGGGAGAGACAGAGTCCGGTCCACAAGCCTTACGGGGGTTTTGTCTCCTGAAAAGTCTATTCACATCTCTCTCTTTGATGGAGAAAGGTGTCTCTGTAGGAGGGGGGGAGGAGGGGGGGAGATAGGGGAGAGAGCCTCTGTAGGCAGCTGGGGTGAAACTGTAGCTTTGATGTGGGGGGTGAAGGTGTTGGAGTGAGGCTGGTCAGAGGTGTGAGGGGGGTTGGAGTCAGGTCTGTCCCATTGTCTGTCAAATCTACAATAGAACTCATTCAGACTGTTGGCCAGGCAGAGGTCGTTAGCAGCATCAGGAGCTCTGGGCTTGTAGTTTGTAATTTGCCTGAGCCCTCTCCAGACAGAAGCCGAGTCATTTGCAGAGAACTGATATTGTAGCATCTCTGAGTACAAACGTTTGGCTTTTCTCACCTCCTTTCCAAACGTGTACTTTGACTCTCTGTACCTGGCTCTGTCTCCACTCCTGAAAGCGACCTCTTTGTCTGTCCTCAGCCCTCTGAGCTTAGCTGTGAACCAGGGTTTGTCATTGTTATAACTCACCCTGGTCTTTGATGGAATGCAGCTGTCCTCACAGAAGCTGATGTAGGACGTCACAGCGTCTGTAAACTCATCCAGAGAACTGTTCGCAGACCTGAAAACATCCCAGTCAGTCCAGTCCAAACACTCCTGGAGTTTCTCCACTGCTTCACTGGTCCATTCCATGTGCAGACAGTTAAATAGTAAAAAGAGGGATCTTATGTACAGTAAGTAAAAACAAACATCTTAAGGGGGCGGAGTTATAACAATTAGGAAATAAGAATAAATACAAATAGAATCACTGATCATTTATCCAGACCAGGTTAGATGTTTAGCTTAAGTTAGCACAGAAGTTAAACAGGCTGAAGTTACCTCTGTGTGTGTATGGTGATCAATAATATACTTTAATATTATTAATATATTATAATATATTAGACACCTCAGAAACCTCTGTCCAACATCTGCACTTAAAGCTGCTCTGCCTGATGTGTGTTTACAGAATATTGACTTTCAAACTTGTGATATTGGTTAAAAATAATCTCACTATGTTAGACAAGCTCATAATATCAAATACACACACACACACACACACACACACACACACACACACACACACACACACACACACACACACGCACAAGCAGGAACCAGGTGATCAGTGGTTTTCATGTAACGGAGGAAAAATATTGACCATGTTGTGGATTGTTTGGTTCATTTGTTTGTTTATTATGTTTTTTAATATGACATTATTATTATGAATTATTATTTCCTATCAGTCACTGGATTATCAATAACTAAGACATTTGTAACTATAAAAGCTGTATGATACATACTTTATAATATATATGTTTGTCCTCTACTCCCTCCTAGAGGACCATGTGTTTGCTTCTGTAGAACCAGAGAAGATAGCATGAGTTCAGACAAGGAGATGCTCCATTTTTTTTTTTTGCAAAAGGATTTATTTTTAATGCTTAGATGAAAAGCGACGGCCACTTTTAATTACACATGGGTTTCAATACACCAGGATTATGGACACATGGAGTGGAAAGTGCTTGAGGGCCTTCTGGTCTCTGAGGTGCTTTAGATGTGGCCCTGGGACCTCTGTGAGATGCTGGAGATGACAACTGAACTCACGGGATGAAAGCTTTTAGAAGTTGGAGGTCCCTGAAGTGGAACAGAACGCCAGGAAATGATGCCAACTGTGTCAGATCTACACCAACTTCTAAAGGTCACATGACCTGTTGGAGATTCTGTTAAACAAACCAAACTCTAAAGTTTATGACTTTGTAATAAAGAGTTATTACTAAAATTATGACAGAATAATGCAACAATAAAAATGTTTGAAATGTTAGAGATCAGAAATATAACATATTTACCACCAAGCTCTGATTGGTCCTGTAAAAACTTTGACCCAATCCCTTTCATTCGGCCCAAATAGAAACAACCAATCAGATGCTTTATGTCTCATCCTGCCAACGCGTGCGCTGGTCAGGTGACCTCGTTAGAGGTTATGTTCGGCACAATTTTTAGTAGATCTGAGCAGAGAAGACGACTAAGGCGTCTGAACACGATGCAGAGGTTTCTGTCTTTCTATTGGTCACTTATTTTATCACTTATTAGGGCCTGGGATGATTGTTATTATAACTAACCAACGTGGGCGGTCTCCCGTCCCCTCATGTTGAGCCAACCTGCTGCCGGTTCCGTGTCAGCAGCTCTGCGTCCTCTACGGCCAACTCTGTGTTGTCTGAGGTCATCCACTGTGATATCAACCCATCGTGTGTGTGTGTGTGTGTGGGGGGGGAAACTGGAAAATGGCGTCTGTCAGATGGTCAGTAGGTAGGCGGGGTGCATCGCTGCGCAGCCAAGCAAGATGCTCTCCACTGACACGTGTGGGCTCTTAGCACTTTGTTGGAGACCCGCTGGGACCACCTGAAGTTTTGGTTCTGAGAGCCCTACTATCAAAACCATCTATTCTTCATCGAGTCTTGATGAAGGCCATGTCTCTGAGCCGTAGAGCAGGATGGAGAGCGCTGCCAAGTTGTAAATGCGGAGCTTCGTTTTGCGTGAGATGGAGCGATGTTTCCAGAGAGACTGCAGAGCTGAAGCTGATTTTTAGGCTTGAGTTCCACAAGTTTTGTGAAGGGCCTCTTGCTCTCATAGTGGCTACACTATGACGGAAGGGGCGGAGCCTATGAGAACACCACGTGCCCATCAGTGACCAGGGACCCTTGTCATGTCGTAGACACGCCCCTGCGCTTTCTGAAAATGTATAGTTCATGGTACTCAAAAAGAGGAAACATTGTTATTGTGTTGGCTTATTATTATTATTAGGGTCCGATGTCCCAGAATGGGACAGAGGAACCTATTGTTTTCGCTTTTATTTCCTATTATTATTATACCCCTCCTACCTTTGATCGCTAATTCGACCCCCTAAAAATGCCCGAAAACTCACCGAAATTTGCACGCACCTCAGGCCTGGCGAAAAATTTGATAATTTGGTGGCGTGAAAAAAAACGGACAGAAAACGCACGCTATGCGTGCGTTTTTGCCACCAAAAAAACGATGGAACCGCACGACCGCCAGGTTTGACCGATATGTACGAAAATCGCCACATGTAGTCTCCGCCCCAGAATGAGCAAAAAGTTACATTGTGACCCCGCCCAAAACCAAACAGGAAGTCAGCCATCTTGGGTCAAAGGTCAAAAATGGCGTTTCGCCCTCGAAACGCATCTGCGCTATCTAGTCTGAGGGGATTCATCCGATTCGCTTAAAACTTGGCAACACCACATAGGACCCATTGAAGATGAAAAGTTATCAAAAGAATTTTCGTATCTGTCACGGTTTGGTCGTGGCGCCGCCACAAAAATGCAATGCTAATTTTTGTTAGCACGCTGAAAATTCCAAATCTCCATAACTCTGACACACAAACTTCGATCAGCTTCAAATTTCACACAAAGGACATGTGCCCAAGCTTGGTCATGACTGCTTTGAAACATTTCCCATCATGCCTTGTGTTTTCGACCGGTGTCATTTAAGGTCATGTACACGGTTAGCATTTACAGGACGCCGTTCTAGGAAAAAGCTTATAACTCTAGAATGCAAAGTTCAAACTGCTTCATATTTGATACACATGATGACCGTACAGCCATAAACAAAACTCGAGAACCAATTTACCCATAATGCCTTGCGTTCTCAGAGGGCGCCGCTTCTGTGGTCGTCCAACACGAGCAGCTGTAGCGGACAGACGATATGTCGTGTTGACTTCAAAACACTGTAGGATGAACCTACACAGAGGGGAGCAAATTGCTATTGAAGAAACAACAGACTGTGGTCAGTGGGAGGGGCCTATAATGACACGGGAGAATCCTTCACCATCAGCACGCTATAATAGGAAAATGCTTATAACGCTTCAATGCAAAGTTCAAACTGCTTCATATTTGATACACACGATGATTGTCCATCCATGAACAACGCTCAATGACCAAATTACCCATCATGGCCAGTGGGAGGGGCCTATAATCACACACGAAAATCCCTCGCCATAACTACGCCGTTATACGAAAACGCTTATAACTCTAGAGTGCAAAGTTCAAACTGCTTCATATTTGATACACACGATCACTGTCCAGAGCTAAACAACAAACGATAACCAAAAACACCCACAATGCCTTGCGCTCTCAGAGGGCGCCGCTTCTTGGGCCGTCCTACGCCAGCAGCTCTAGCAGCAAGACGACATGTCGTGTTGACTTCAAAACACTAGCGTCATCAGTGGGAGGGGCCTAAAATGACAGGAAAATCTTTCGCCATTTCTTGGTAAATGCAATATCTCAGTTGTTTTTACACCAATTTACACCAAATTTGCTCAGGCCAATTCCCGAATCCCCAACAGTGGTATACGTGACCGTGGGTTACCGCCCCCGGCCGCTTCATCGGACCCAATGACGCCGCTCGCGGCTTTAATTATTATTATTATTTCTTTCTTTCTTTCCCGGTGTCGTAGCCAACTCACCTACTTTTCACACACTGAACCATTATGTAGAGTCTCAAAAATTCAAACAAAATTCAAATGCGCACTTCTCTAATTTCTGGCTATTTTCGATTTTAAAAATGTAAAAATCTGACTCACCAGCGCCCCCAAGTAAGCCAAAAATGCATTACAAGATTGGAATATGCCAAAAAAATTAATTAATCATAGAATCATGAAAATCGACACAGAAGTAGACCATGACAAGACAAGTAAGAAATATTATTAAGACCAGGCCAAAAAAACACACAGGAAGTCCAGAATCTTGAATTGAAAATTAAAAATTGTAAAATTGCTATTTTCACTCACGTTGCATTTTAACGTATTTCTCCTAAAACGTTTCACTGACAGGTTCAAAATCACTGGAGATCATCTAGAGACGTGGGACATCGAAAGCTATCCATGAATATTTGATAACTTTAACGCAGCGCGGAGCCGTGAATTTTGGGCAAAAATGACAAAATATTAAATGTTTGGAAAATTCTCCTATTTGCACATATAAACTTTGATTTGCGTCAAATGTGACTCAGTTGTTAAACTCTCGTCCCTAAACCAGCTCAATGTGGAAAAACAGACATCGGCGCATTAGCGCCCCCTACAGAGTGAAGACAATTTAATATGGGACAAATGTCCTATTTGGTAAAGACGAAGGCGTCGAGGTGAAGGTGAAGGTGAGGCCGTTTTTTCGCCACTTGCGTCTATTTATACTTACCTTTTATTTTTCTCTCAGTAAAAGTGGTGCTGCAGGCTAAACCGTGCAAGGGAGAGCAGTGCAATTTGGAGGGTGGGTCCAGACCCCTCCACGAACCTCGGACGCAAAAACTCACATATGTGCGTCATCAGGTGGCGCTATAACCGAGGTCAACGTGTTTTGGTCTATAACTCCCACACCATATGGCGCACATTCAAAAACCTCAAAATCACAGATTTCTTGAATAGCACTGATTCACCTGGACTGGGCCACGCCCATTTCCGCTTCTATTTGTGTGGTGCAAAATTGCGAGAACTGGAAAACCTACTTTTTAAAATTCCTTCTTGGGGTTTTGTCCAATCAGTGTGAAACTTGGCACGTAGAGTCTTCAGTTGGACCTGATCTAAAGCTGAGTAAAGAATTTTGTTCGGTCAAAATTTGTGCAAATTATTAACGAGTAAAGTTTTCTAGCTAGCTATAGAAATGTGAGCTGGTGCATATCTTGGTCAAAATAAATGCTAACAACACCAAATCTAGTATCTTTAGTTGGCATGTGACTGTGGGTGTACGCGCCAAATATGAATAATGTAGGCCACTAGGGGGCGCTGCAAATATGGGATATTTATATCTATTAAATGGCATGACCGATTTTTACCAAATTTGGTGGGTGTGATCTTGGGTCGCTCCTGAGGCCATATCTTGAAGTTAATCGCAATTGGTCAAAGTGGGTGTGGCTTATTACAACATAAACAACAAACATTTATTTCAGCTGAATTATTATGTTGAGGGCTGTGAAATGTACAGGGTAAATATATAAGAGCACACAGACCACCCAAACCAAAAAGTGAGCCACTAGGTGGCGCTATAACGGGTGCAAATGCATTATAAATCACATCATCATAAACTTTATCCACCTGTTCACAGCAAATAACACGTTGGCCTGTGTTCTGACGCATCCTTCATGACGTACTTCCATGGGCTCTGCAAAACCTGGGGGCTGAGTCACGTGGGAAGGTTTGGCCCCCTTTCATAACTAACCCAAACCCTAAATCACAGATGTTTGATCAACATTATGGAGGAGTGGCTTTGGATGGAGAGCATACAGGAGGAGGGGATGGAGCTTTGAAGAGGTCTTTCTAGCTCAACTCCTGCTAGCTTTTCCCACATTGCGTACTGTACCTTTATATGTTATAAACTATTTAGATGCTGACCTGGAGCAATGAGATGGAGTCAGGCTAGCTACCTAGCCCCCACCAGTCTCAGGCTAGCTACCTAGCCCCCACCAGTCTCAGGCTAGCTACCTAGCCCCCAGTCTCAGGCTAGCTACCTAGCCCCCACCAGTCTCAGGCTAGCTACCTAGCCCCCACCAGTCTCAGGCTAGCTACCTAGCCCCCACCAGTCTCAGGCTAGCTACCTAGCCCCCACCAGTCTCAGGCTAGCTACCTAGCCCCCACCAGTCTCAGGCTAGCTACCTAGCCCCCACCAGTCTCAGGCTAGCTACCTAGCTCCCACCAGTCTCAGGCTAGCTACCTAGCTCCCACCAGTCTCAGGCTAGCTACCTAGCTCCCACCAGTCTCAGGCTAGCTACCTAGCCCCCACCAGTCTCAGGCTAGCTACCTAGCTCCCACCAGTCTCAGGCTAGCTACCTAGCTCCTACCAGCCTCAGGCTAGCTACCTAGCTCCCACCAGTCTCAGGCTAGCTACCTAGCCCCCACCAGTCTCAGGCTAGCTACCTAGCTCCTACCAGCCTCAGGCTAGCTACCTAGCCCCCACCAGTCTCAGGCTAGCTACCTAGCTCCCACCAGTCTCAGGCTAGCTACCTAGCCCCCACCAGTCTCAGGCTAGCTACCTAGCTCCCACCAGTCTCAGGCTAGCTACCTAGCTCCCACCAGTCTCAGGCTAGCTACCTAGCCCCCACCAGTCTCAGGCTAGCTACCGAGCCCCAATCAGTCTCAGGCTAGCTACCTAGCCCCCACCAGTCTCAGGCTAGCTACCTAGCCCCCACCAGTCTCAGGCTAGCTACTAGCTCCCACCAGTCTCAGGCTAGCTACCTAGCTCCCACCAGTCTCAGGCTAGCTACCTAGCCCCCACCAGTCTCAGGCTAGCTACCTAGCCCCCACCAGTCTCAGGCTAGCTACCTAGCCCCCACCAGTCTCAGGCTAGCTACCTAGCTCCCACCAGTCTCAGGCTAGCTACCTAGCTCCTACCAGCCTCAGGCTAGCTACCTAGCTCCCACCAGTCTCAGGCTAGCTACCTAGCCCCCACCAGTCTCAGGCTAGCTACCTAGCTCCTACCAGCCTCAGGCTAGCTACCTAGCCCCCACCAGTCTCAGGCTAGCTACCTAGCTCCCACCAGTCTCAGGCTAGCTACCTAGCCCCCACCAGTCTCAGGCTAGCTACCTAGCCCCCACCAGTCTCAGGCTAGCTACCTAGCTCCTACCAGTCTCAGGCTAGCTACCTAGCCCCCACCAGTCTCAGGCTAGCTACCTAGCTCTCGCAATCATCCACCCAAGTTCAAGGTCAGAACCGTCCCTGCTAACCATGGATCACAAGGAGATAAAGTTTTATTAATTTCTGGCGTGTGAAACGATAAGTGTATGCATACACCTGGTTCCACCTGGTTCCACCTGGTTCCACCATGAACATCACGCTGCTGTTATTAAATATCAAAGCGTTTACTATAAACTATTGTCTCATCAGTGATTCACAGCTTTTCATTCATGTTGCACAAAGAATGTTTGAAAAATCACAATGAGTAACGTGCTTCTTTGCTTTTAAAATATTCTTAATATAACATAATAATAATTAGAATTAAAATGTTAGAGTTATTATGTTATTATTATAATGCTGTACCAAGTAGATGACATGATTTTAACAATTAAAATAAAAAATAGAGATGCACCGAAACCGAAAACGAGGAATAACATACAAATATATGATATGGCCATTAAATTGTAAAATAATTATTATTATTTAATATTATATAATGATTATTTTAACAATGTCATACATTTTAAATCTCAAGATTTTATGAAATAAAAAGTTTTTTATTTTTATTTTATAATGTCCTTTTTCACAATGGCCTTTTTATTTCATAACTAGTACAGTGCCTGTCTAAAGTATGTATTCATATAGTGGGAGGAGCTTAAGTAGAGTCACCATTTATGACCAAATGAGTATGTGTTTGAAGGTTGTATGTACATAGAGGTGTACATACTGTACTCTGTAGTGTTATAAAATGTTTATTTGTGGGTGTAAAGTAACATAGTGTGTGTGATTTTTACTAATTTTTATTTATTTATTTATTTTTGGTGTATTTTTCTGGTGTTTTTTGTAGTTAGGTGTATTTTTCTGTTGTCTTTTTGTGCATTTTTTTGTATAAATATTGTTGTTTTGTTGCTCTTGTGATTCTGGAATCATACACACACTCAGTGGAAGATGTTAATCAAGTTTCAGGTCAAACACTGCGTTGGGGAGAAAAACACACACACATGCAGAACTTCCTTGCTTTTATATGTTGTTTTTCAGCAGAATGACTCGTCTATCAATCAAAGCACATGAGGCGGAGCCAGTGAAGTGATTGGCTGATCCTTTACACAGACATGAGCAGCAGCACTTGCATAATGGATTCAAGACTTATCAATAATGCTGAGAAGTCTGAGCGCCACGAATGCATCACACGTTTGAACAACACGGTCTCATCCTCAACTCGTCACATATTGACCATCAATCAGAACGTCTTAGGGTCACTGACCCTTTTTAACGCTGAGGGTCCGTGTTCTACCCAGGTCATGTGACTGCTGCATGTCAGCATTGAGGTGCTAGCTGCTACATGTTTAGCATTGAGGTGCTAGCTGCTACATGTTTAGCATTGAGGTGCTAGCTGCTACATGTTTAGCATTGAGGTGTTAGCTGCTACATGTTTAGCATTGAGGTGCTAGCTGCTAAATGTTCAGTATTGAGGTGCTAGCTGCTACATGTTTAGCATTGAGGTGTTAGCTACGGCTAGCAGA